>NW_026694000.1:0-197500 GCF_021218885.2 Marmota monax | reverse complement strand
TCAACCACTGAGCCACGTCTCCAGTCTATTTTGTATTTTATTTAGAGACAGGTCTCACTGAGTTTCTTATCACCTCCCTATGGCTGAGGCTGGCTTTGAACTATTGCCTTTTGCCTCAGCCTCCTAAGCTGCTGGAATTACAAAAATGTGCCACTGTTCCCAACCCTTCTATCTTATAAGATCATTATAGAATAAAATCAAAATCAACAGGAAGAAAAACTACAGAAATTGTACAAAGAAGATTAAACTTTGCAAGGATGAGTGGGTCATAGAATAAACCAGCAGTACATTTTAAAATGCCTTTTTTTTTACTTTGTGGTGCTGAAGATTGAAACTAGGGTCTTGTGCGTGCAAGGAAAGCACTCTATCAATTGAGCTATACCCCCATCCCCTAAAATTCTTGAATTAAAAAAAAATAGAAATAAACCACACTGCATTCTCTGGATACACAGAAGGAAGTTCTAAAAGGAAAATTTTGGCTATGGGTGCCCACATTTTATATATCCCTATTAAATATGGATGGAAAACACTTATCTCAACATCTTGAAAGCTCTCTGTGACAATCCCAAAGTCAATATCACACTGAATGGGAAAAATCTGAAAGCTCTTCCTCTAAAATCAGGAATACAAAGACATTCACTCCCATGACTTCTACTCAATATAATACCTGAAATTTTAGCTGACGCATTTTGTGATACACATAAATTAAAGAAATACATGTAAAAAGAAGTCAAATTACCCATATTTGCAGTTATGGTCCCATGCTGAAAATACACTAAAACTTCAATTGGATGATTCATTGATCTGTTAAACAAATTCAGCAAAATAACCTGTTAAAAAAATCAACATATAAAAATCAATTGCTTTTCTAAAGAATAAAGGAATCCACTGAAAAACAAATCAATGTATCTATTCCATTCAAAATAGCTTAAAATATTCAGAAATAAATATGACTACTGTAATAGTTAATTTAAATTGACAACTTGATTGTATTAAGAGATGCTAATGATTAAGAGGCTTCTGGGTGTGCCAATGAGGGTGTGTCTAGGAATGATTGGCATGTGGGATAGTCAATTAAAATGGAGACCTTTCCTCATTGTGGGCAGCACCATCCAATAGGCTGGAGGCTTGGGTGGAATAAACAGTTGGAAGAACAAGAAGTAGCAGCAGATGCAATTCTTCTTGAACAGGTTTTTGATTGCTGCTATGATTATCTGAGGTTATTAGACTCTTGCTTCTTTACTCTTCCAAAGTGGATTCTCCAAAAGCCTTTGGTCTTGCTTGGACTAGATTAGCATTGATTCCTCTTGTTCTGGGGCTTCAGCCTCTTGGACTGTACAGCTACTGTTCTTCCAGCTCTCCAGCCTGCAGATAGCCACTGTGGAATTTCCAGCCTCTGTTTGCATAAGCCAACCTAATACATAATCAGACCTCCTGTTGATTCTGTTCCTCAAGAGAACATTGACTAATACAACCATCAGATGAAAGAACTTTACAAGCAAAATTGCAGAACAAACATGCACACAAAAACAAAAACAAATAAAGATAAATACCAGAAGGACACCAGAATATGGGAAGACCTCTAATGTTCATGGATAGGCAGAATTTATATAGATAAAATGTCCTTGTTACTAAAAGACATCTACATATACAATGAAAACACCCAACAGAATACCAATGCTGGGTTGTGACTTAGCAAGTAGAGTGCTTGCCTAGCACTGGTGAGGCCCTGGGTTCAATCCTCAGAACTAGATAAACATTCCAAAAATTAATATGGAATAATAAGACCCATAATATAGTAAAATAATTCTGATCAAAAATAATAAAGGGGAGACATCACAATCCCCAACTTCAAATTATACTACAGAGATAATAGTAACAAAAACAGGGGGGTACTGGCATAAAAATAGAAACAGATTAATGAAAAAGGATAAAAACACAGACATACCCACAAAGCTATGGTCAACTGATTATTCACAAAGGTCCTCAAACATGCATTAGTGAAAAGATGCCCTTTTAACAAATGATGCTGAGAAATGGGTCATTTCTATGTAAAACATTGACACTAGATCCCTCCACCTTGCACAAATATCAGCCAGCCTAAGACCAGAAACTTTTAAACTCTTTCATACAGGTATAAAGCAGTGAGTTCCTCAGCATAACTCCTGGAGCTCAGCAAGTAACATCAAAAATTAATAAATGGGGTTAGGTGTGGTTGTGGATGCTTGTAATCCCAATGGCTTGAATCCCAATCCCAGAATGACAGGTTCTTGGGTGCATCTATTCTCTCTCTCTCTTTTGGTACCAGGGATTCAACTCAGGAGTATTCAACTACTGAGCCACATCCCAGCTCTTATTTTAAAATTTTATTTAGAGACAGCTTCTCACTGAGTTGCTAAGGGCCTCACTGTTGCTGAGGCTTGCTTTGAACTTGTGATGCTCCTGCTTCAGCCCCCTGAGGCACTGGAATAAAAGGCAATCACCATATGTCTGGCTTTTATTTATCTTTGGAAGTGATCATATTTGAGCAGAGCCCTACATAGCAGGGTTTTGTTGTTATTGTTTGTCTTGTTTTGTTTTGTGGTGGGGATTGAACCCAGGGCCTTGCGCTTGCAAGGCAACCACTCTACCAACTGAGCTATAGCCCCAGCCCTACATATCATTTTTTGAAAGGCATGCTTTCCCTGAAGTAGTGGAATATAGCCTGGCCACCAGGATATTGCATTTAGCCTTCTACATAGGGTGATATAAATTTATGAATTATATGTGTATATATTATTCATTAATGGAAATTATTTAGTGGAAATTTAAAAAATTATTTAACTTTTCTGATCTACATTCTTGTGAAAAGGCAACTTGAGCTTTGAAGTAGGAAGCCATCCCTTAATGTCCAATATAAAGACAATATGAGGCACAGGCGTAATTTTAACTTTTCTAGTATTTATATTTAAAAAAATACAAGAAACAGTTGAAATTCTTTGCAATTACAAAACCCAATATATCCAAAATATTTCTATTGTGTAAAAAAATAGAGAATTACTAATGAAGAATATGTATGTATTTGAAATGACATCCTCACAATTCATTCTCTATTTGAAGTTTCCAGCATATCTCGGTTAAGTCACATTTCATCTCTGAGAGCTATGGCTCCTTCGACCTTAGGGAGGTGAAGAGTGTGGAGTCCTGCTTCTTTGGTAAGAGGTGAGAAAATACACTTTTATTTTTATCAATTATTTATCCACAGACCCAAAGAGCAGGGGTGACTCACACTCCTTGAAAGAGCAGGGAGCTCCAACAAAGCAGGGTCCAAAAGGAGACCACCTGATGCTGGACACAGATCCATTCTAATTTCAGATGTCAGACAGCATAAAAGAAGATAGAGTCCCAGGAGTTGGAGGCCCCATGTTAGTAGATCTTTCCACAGCCTTGCTTCTATAACTTAAATATATTAAAAACAAACATCTTATTTTGCAACTTAGCCCTTGACCTAATGCCCAGGCTGTGGTGTCTGTTTCCTCATTTAGTATGGGTTACTGTGAGAGTTTTAGCAACAATCTTATGCATACATTTCTACATATATTTCATTATAAGTAAATGCCATAAAAATAGAGGTCTAGACTGAAATTAGAAAAAGAGAAAATCAGTACCAATAAAGCCCACCTACTGTTTTCCATACAAGTTCTGAATAACATGTGGCAGAATCTAGGCAACCACCTCCAATGGGTCTATTAATTATGTAACTAAATAAGGTACTCCAAAGCTGATTAGATCATGACTGGGCTGGTCATCTGCTCAGGCTGGGCTTACCTGGGGCTTTTTTGGTACAGTTTTGGTTACCTGATGACTGCTGAACTTCAAAGGGTAAGCTGTTATCATTATACAGGGCATCTAGACTCTGTTTGGACGTGTTCTCTTTAGTATGTTAATGTGGGTCTGTTATCTTGGAGATAGCAGGATTTGAAAAGCAAAGACACTCAGGATGTTTTGACCCTAGGTACCAGACCATGCACTTTTATATTACAACTTTCTATGAGACATAGAAAATAAAGACATCTCAGTTCCAAGGATTTTGAAAGATTCTGCATTCTGAAAGGTGAAAACAAACTACATAGTTCATAGATATAAGAAAGAAGGAAGACTTGCTGACATTTGACACTCAGTATCATTCTACCTTTTTTCCTTGCATTTTTTAATTTTTTTTAAATATAGATGGATACAATATCCTCATTTTTATGTGGTACTGGAGGATCAAACCCAGTGTCTCACACACACCAGGAAAGCACTCTACCTCTGAGCCACAACCCCAGCCCAATTCTGCCATTTTTAAAATTTTTAGTACATGAAGCTTATATAATGCTTTGAAAGAAAGAAACATGTTCAAAGCCCCACAGCTATTCAGCAGATCAAATAAGATTCAGGATCAACTCTGCATGATTCCAAATCTGAAAGAACTCCACTAGGCCACATAATTCATGGAACTGTTCTTACTCGTTTAGATTTTGTATAGAGATATAGCAAAAAATCAGGATCTGTGTCCATTTTCTACTCTTTAAAAGTGGGAATAATATCCTCAAGAGGATGTTTCTAAAGCTTCTAGAAAGGACATGGCATAAATCTGGGAATTGTCTGAGGACTGAATTTAGAAAAATCAGTGATTATCAATATGTTTTTTTGATTTCTCATGATAGGAGAAATGTGAAAATAGTATAAGGCACCCACAGGCATGGTAATAAAGCATCATTATATGGAAACATTGCAAAAAGAAGACTGTATCTGTATCTCAAGGATACTAAAAATTGAACATTTGAAAGCTCATAAAAGATACTGTAGGAGATGCATGACACTCAATTCAAAGTAGATCAATGATTTAAGCACAAAAACAGAGACCCAATGTTTAATGGGGAAAATTAAACAATTTTGGTTGTATATGATGTTGAATCACACTGGTTGTGTAGTCATATATGTACATTGGGTAATAATGTCTGATTTATTCCATGGTCTTTCCTACCCCTTAACCCCTTTACTCCCCTCTACCTAATCTAAAGCACTTCTCTTCTTCCCAATCCCCTACCACTTACTGTAAGTCATAATCTGCATATCAAGGAAAAATTCAGCCTAACAAAATATTAGGCCCAAATATTTACCATGTCAGCTTTGGATGTAAATTCCTTAACAAGATTCCTAAAGCACAAGAAGTAAAACCAAGAATCAATAATGGCATGGACTCAAACCTAAAAGCTTTTTCTCAGCAAAGGAAACAATCTAAAATATGAAGAAGAGAACTTACAGAATAGGAGAAAATCTTTACAACAAGCACCTTAGATAGAGCATTAATCTCCAGGATATATAAAGAACTCAAAAAACTTAACACCAAAAAATCAAATAACCCAATCAATAAGTGAGCTAAGGAACTGAAGAGTCACTTCACAGAAGAAATAAAATCAATCAACAAATATAAGAAAAAATGTTTAACATCTCTAGCAATTAGAGAAATGCAAATCAAAACTACTTTAAGTGTTGGTCAGGATGTGGGGAAAAAGGGTATGTTCCTACATTGCTGGTGGGACAACAAATTGGTGCGACCATTATGGAAAACAGTATGGAGATACATCAGAGAACTTGGAATAGAACCACCATTTCAACCAGGTATCCCACTCCTCTATTTATATTCAAAGGACTTAAAATCAGCATACTACATTGAAGCAGCCACATCAATGTTTATAGCAGTCTAACTCACAAAAGCTAAGCTACAGAAATAACCTATGTGCCTTTCAATGGATGAAGGTATAAAGAAAATGTGCTATATATACACAATGGAATATTACTCATCCTTAGAGAAGAATACAATTATGACTTTTAAGGTAAATGGATGAAGCTGGAAAAAATCATGCAAAGTGAAATAAGCTAATTCTAAAGAAAAAAGGCTGAATGTTTCCTTGATATGCAGATTATGACTTACAGTAAGTGGTAGGGGATTGGGAAGAAGAGAAGTGCTTTAGATTAGGTAGATGGAAGTAAAGGGGTTAAGGGGTAGGAAAGACCATGGAATAAATCAGACATTATTACCCAATGTACATATATGACTACACAACCAGTGTGATTCAACATCATATACAACCAAAAATAGAGAAGTTAAAGTCCATTTATGTATGATGTGTCAAAATGCATTCTATTGTCATGTATAACTAACTAAAACAAATTTTAAAACATAATTATTAGGGATGGGGATATAGCTCATTTGGTAAGATACCTGTCTCTCACACACAAGGCCATGGGTTCATCTTCTGCACCAAAAAAAAAAAAGTTAAAATAAAGCAATGGATATTTTAAAAGCAATGCCAGTATAGGAGAGCAAAGCATTTTTAAACAAAATACCAAATAATCCATTAGTTCTCCCTGATGAGATTATTATCTGGGAGTATCTTTACAATAGCATGAAGCTACATGGAACTTGTGTCAAAACACAAGGTTGTGTAATAGACTCAAACTAGAAATACAATCCATAATTATGGCATGTATACATTGATAGAACACCACCTCAAATTTAATTGCAAAAACTATATAAATAGTTTAATAGAGAAAATTCCAAATGAGTTATATAGTGAAAAAAATGACAAATAAAAATGAATGAATAACAACTAATAATTTAAATAAAAATCAATACAAACAGAAACCTGAGGAAAGCAAAGTGAACCCTATCACAAGAATGGTCAGTGGTGAAAAAGAAAATTGAGTTCTTTCTACTAGAGATGTGTTGTGAGGGGCAAAGTTGTGATGTATGCAGTCAAGGGGGAGAAATAAAGAATGTCCATATGCTTCTGCCCTTTTCAATACTTTATTCACTCAAATCCCTCAATACAATTTCACTCTATAGGTTCTTAATTAAGAAAACAACAATCCTTAATGCTAGCCATGGCAATAGACATAATCAACTTACATCAAACAACTCTAGATTAATTAATTTACAGTAAACAATTCTAGATTAATTCTAAGCACTGCAAATACATGACAGGCTAATGACAGACATTCCCTCTGAGTGCTAAGTTCAAAAGTCTCAAGCCTTATGCTTTATGTCCAGAAGATGCACTCACTCAGACCATGGTGATCAGGTCAGGAACAAAGGCAAGCTTTTCCTGGGGTGGAGCTCATGGCCGGCTGAGGAGAGGGTCATAAGGAGGAGTTGCGGCTCCCTACAGGGTTAAGATGCAGCTGTAGAATTTGAGATCCATGAGGATAATCCAGAGGATCAGGCAAAGGGTGACCTGTGATGGGATGTCAGTCCAAGTCCTCATCAGGCTCTCCACTTTGAGTGCATCATTGTTTCAGCTGGCTGAATGTCTGTTCATTAGCTCTTTTATTTATACTAAATTTTGGGGCTTTTTGACCCCCCTTTCAATCCTTATTATTTCCCACCAGATTTTTCAGTGACATCATTTACTCTGGGTTTAAGATATCTGGTCTGGTGGTTCCCACCCTGATCTTCTCGCCTTCCCTCTTAACAGGCAAGGACAGCCTGCCAGAGGCTTCACTCTGTTTAACAGGGTGAGGAGAAGTGACTTGTTTATGTCTGACAGCCATACTGGCCATACTCCATTAGCAATGCCTGGTGAGACTGCAGGTTTCAAACTGAAGTTTTTAAAATGGAGTTGCTTAGGCTCAGGTCTAAGGCCATCCTCACAGGAGGGCACATATAACCCAGACTTTACTGATTGGAAATACTTCTGGTTTCTCAATTCAGAAATATAAACATGAGGACATTGTTGGATGAACTTGGATGAACAATTTCTTCCTTATTAGAAATATTTTATTTTTTAAAAAGTAATATTAAAGACTAGCTGGGGACAGTGGTGCACTCCTATAATCCCAGTGGCTCAGAGGAGGCTGATGCAGGAGGATCAGAGTTTAAAGTTATCCTCAACAACTTAGCAAGGCACTAAGCAAGTTAATGAAGTTCTGTCTTTCAATAAAATATAAAGGGTTGGGCATGTGACTCAGTGGTTAAGCACCCCTGGATTCAATCTGGGGATCTAAACAAAACAAAATAAACAAGTAAGAAACAAACTATTTTCTCCATCAAATAACTGTATGGGGGGTGCTGGGGTTGTGGCTCAGTGGTAGAGTGCTCCCCTAGCACATGCGAAGTACTGGGTTTGATCCTTAGCACCACATAAAAATAAATAAATAAAAATAAAGGTATTGTGTCCAACTACAACTAAAAGATTTAAAAAAATAACTGTATGGGTTTCCTATAATATATAATTCATTTTATATCATGTTTTAGTCAGCCTTTTCAACTTCTATGACTAAAAGAACTTACAAGAACCAATGTAGAGGAGGAAAAAATTATTTGGGGGCTTATGGTTTCAAAGGTGGCAAGCCATAGACAGATAGCTGGCTTCATTCCTCAGGGCTCAAGTTGAGGCAGGACATCATGGAGGAAGAGCATAGTGGAGGGAAGTAGCTCACCTGGTGATCAGATATCAAAGACTAAACTCAGCTCACCAAATATATACCCAAACATCATGCCCTCAAATATACACCTCTTCCCAGCCACACACCCTTCGAACCTTCAGTTACCACCCAGTTAATCCCACCAGGGATTAACTCACTGATTGGTTAAAGCTCTCAAAACCCAATCATTTCTCCTCTGAATCTTCTTGTATTGTTTCATACATGAGCTTTTGGAAACTTCACGTCCAAACCATATCAACATCATGTTAAAATGTTGGGGCATGTGCTTGAAATGTATACAATTTAGTTCTATATTACATATGTCATATTATATATTATATGGTTGAGGTATTATGTTATATATATGGTGTGTGTGTGTGTGTGTATATATATATATATATATATATATATATATATATAGAGAGAGAGAGAGAGAGAGAGGGGATATTATGTGGTATATTCATATATATGTATATAAATAAATAGAAAATGTTCATATATTATAAGATGTATGAATGCATGTATGGGTACATTATACCATATAGTATTTATTATACTATAAGTTTCTCTATTTATGTATTTACCTAAATATAGAAAGACAGATATATTTGAAGTGGATTATATATAGTTTAATTACATGCTCCAACAAAACTTTAATAGAATATGATATAGAAATTTCATATATGTATAATTTAAATAAACTACACATGATTTATGAATATAATATATTCTTTTTTAATACAGTATATTCTTTAAGTTGTATGTTTGAATAATCTTTTGCTTATAGATGTTGAATAATAAGAATCATAGTGCTGAGATACAGTTAAGTTGTAGAGCCCTTGCTTGGTCTATGAAAAGCCCTGTGTTTGATCTTCAGCACTAAAAATAATAATGATAACAACAATAATAAAAATGTTAGGAAATAAAGTGGATTATCTATTACTATTTAGTGATATAGCATAGTAAAATATATGTAATTAATATACAGTATCTTTTAGTAAGTCTATGATGACTGTTCTGATATGCAAACATATACATATTTGATTAATTTACTCTGAGCCATCTTTTGGAAAACTGACAGAATTGAGTGGCTTTTTATTTTTACCATATGCAATAAAGCATTCTTTTTAAAAAATGCTTAAACATTGCTGGACACAGTGCCATATGTCTGTAATCCCATACTTGCCAAGAAAAGGCAGGAGGATTCCAACTTCAAAACCAGCCTCAGCATCTTAGCAAAGCCCTCAGCAACTTAGATAGACCCTATCTCAAAATAAAAAAAATAAAAATAAAAGGGTGTGACTCAGTGATTAACTGCCCCTGGGTTCAATTCCCAGTACAAAAAAAAATTGCCTAAAAATTGTGTTATTGAATTATTCTTACTGGTTGTTCATATTTATGTCTCATAAAATTAAACAAAAAATTTCTATTATGACAGAGTGTATCTGACATTAGCATATCTTACCACTTAGGCATGAGAGCCATTTGAATGTTCATTTAACATTCATAATAATAAGATATAGGGGGTGGGGTTGTGGCTCAGTGGTAGAGCACTTGCCTAGCATGTGTGAGGACCTGGGTTCAATCTTCAGCACCACATATAAATAAAATAAAGGTTAAAAAAAGAATTAAGATTTAATAGATCAATGGAAGGCAACTGAAATTCTAGAAATTAAAACTCCACACCCCTGGCCAATTTAATTTTAATAAGTGTGTCAGAGTAGTTCAATGGAGAATAGTCTCTTCCAAAATAAGTTTGACATTCAATTTTACATGAAATCATATATAATAGTAAAAATGAAATGAATCTTAGACCCAAAGAGCTGAAACTATAAAAATTGAAAAGTAAACAATTACATATTCATAATTTCACCTTTAACAGTGGAATCTCGGCTATGCTTCAAAAGTATGTGTGAAAAATAATAAATTGGGCTTTAAAAACTTCTGTACAGTGGGGCTGGGGTTGTGGCTCAGCGGTAGAGCAGTTGCCTAGCGTGTGCACGACCCTAGGTTTGATGTTCAGAACCACATAAAAATAAATAAATAAAACAAATGTACTGTGTCCAACTACAACTAAAAAATAAATATGAAAAACAAAAACCCTTATGTACAAAAAATAACCTTACCATCAATGTGAATACACAATTATGAGGTTTTCTTATTGTTTTTAAAGATTTGTCTTGGCCCAAATTTAAACTTAGCTAGAGGCCTGTCCATTCTACTTTTTGAGAAGCCAATTGAGTGCAGAGCCCAAGCAATTCTCTTTTCAGGCTCTCTCACTATTACCCGTCCATCATCACCCTAATATAAGGAACCAAACCACATGAAAATCCTATATATCCTAGAGACCCCAAAATTATTCAATCTGTTACATCAATGATAAGCCCTAAAGTCTAGATGACTTCATCCTACTTGACAGGTATAAATTGCCCTCTACAGTTCTAATTTTGTTTTGCCCTCCTGTTGAATAAACCACAGTGTGTGTCTTTTGGGCAGTCAAAACTTACAAATAGTATGGCCTTTTGTCTATCCAAATACAAATGTTTTATATTACATGAACAAAAATTATTAATATATTTTTTAAAAGATCCTGAAATGGATGAAAAAGGAAAAATGTCAAGTTTGCATATAATTAAAACTTTTACACCTCCTTCATAAAAAAGTAAAATTATCTCATCACTGTGCAAAGCACTTGGTGGTTTCTCAATAAAATAAACAAAGAATTACTAAATTAATTAGCACTCACCTCTACAGACATACCAAAAATAACTGAAAATGTGTTCAGATTATGATTTGCACATGAATAATTATAGCTGAACAATTCATAAGACCAAAAATGTAAAATTGGCCCAAGATAAATGGATAAATACAATATGTTCATGCAGTAGAATATTATCATGCATTACTATGCAGTATTAACTTTGCATTATTGGGAATTGAACCCCAGGCCTCATACATGGTAGGCAGGCCCTCTACCTCTGAGGTATAATCCCAGCAACGTTCAGCAATAATGTTTCATGAAAGTACTAGAATTGTACAATGGAGATGTACTTGGAAACATTAAGATAAAGGAAAGAAGTCAGAGAAAACAAATCATATATTTTATCATTCAAATTATATGTAATTTCCTGTATAAGCAAATTCATGAATTCTTCCTCCTTCTTCTTCCTCCTCCTCCTTCTTCCTCCTCCTCCTTCTTTCTTCTTCTTTCTTCTTTTTTTTTTCTTCATGCTAGTGATTAAACTCAGGGCCTTATGCATGTGAGACAAGCACTCTAACCACTGAGCCATATCATCATCCCTCATTCCTCATGTACATGACAATTTAGAGGGTCTCAAAGACCTAGGGTGGATGTGCAGACACCACCTTACCACTAAAGCATTTGGATCAGATTCCATGTTGGACACTGGTACTGTGCTTCCTCTGGTTATCACTATTGTCTTGTCCATGCTGCCAATGGGCTTGGAAATGTGGGGACTGGATGGAATATTTAGAATCATCATTTTCAACATACTTACCATAGACTGATCCCATAACAGTACATATCCACATTCTGAAAGCAAGGAAGAAGGCTGTTCACCAGGCCCTAAACAGGTTGTGAATTAATACCCTCTGAGAGAGAAGAGCAACTACTCATTAAATTGGTTTAAAAAAGATTTTAGTTATTATACATTACTGCACTAGAAAAATCTGTGATAAACTCAACTTAAATTTCTCCAGTCATGACTGAATATTTTAAAGAGAGTATAAAGCAAATGGAAAGAGAACAGGAGCTCAATAGTGTCAAGAAAGTAAAAAGCAATATGTAAACCAGGTACTGTGGTTCTCACCTGTAATCCCAGTGACTCAGGAGAAAAAGGAGATTCCCAATTTCAAAGTTAGCCTCAGCAACTTAGCAAGGCCCTAAAAAACTTAGCAAGATCCTGATTCAAAATTAAAAAAATTTATTTATTTATTATATCATATATTATTATTTTATATATTAAAGGGCTGGAAATGTGTCTCTATGGTAAAGCACCCCTGGGTTCAATCCCTAGTACCAAATAAATATATAAGGCAGTATATGGGTTAGCCCACATAAAACTCATTTGAATTAATTAACTGCTGCTTTGAAATTTAGGCTCCTGCTCTCTGATAAATGGAAGGGAGACAGCCCTCTATTAAGGTGTGTATGGGAACAAAAGTACATGTCTTAAATATATGCAGGTTATACTAACTCAATTTTATGATAATAAATCTACAAAAAGTGGTATGCATCTAGAACAGGTTAAAAAGGGAAACAGAGATTACAATGGATGAACTAAAAACAGAATCTAAAGTTAATTAATTAATTATCAATCTCAATAGTTTGGAAAAGTCAAATTTTATAAAAAGGAAAGTAGAGAAATAAAAATCCTAAGTTAAAGTCAACAATTTAAAGATATTCAAAACATGCATATCCACAGAGTGTCAACTCTTGCTGCTTTCCAAAGACAAATTGAAACAGCTCTGGTCAACTTGACAGCTATTAATAATATATGATTATAACACTTATGTGTATGTACAAAGGTGACTCATGTGGTGCTGGGTATAAATTCTAAGAAATGCACTCTAGCCAGGCCTGGTGACATAAGCCTGTCATCCCAGTGGCTCAGGAGCCTGAGGCAGAAGGATCGTGAGTTCAAAGCCAGCCTCAGCAAATTTTTACAAACATCAGAATATGTGCTGATACCTAGATTGCTTACTACTTGATTTTCCTATGTTATACCTATCATGAAGTTCATCACTATCCAAAAGGGCATTTTCCCACACATTGCTCTAAGCTATGAAGTTATTGCAGTCAGTATATGCCTCATAATAATATGAATAAATAGACCTGTGTAACCAACACAGACTTACATAAAAACACTTGCTCTTTAGACATTGATGAATGAGAGTTTCCACTACTGTGAAGTAGAAAAGTTACAACCTTTTCAAAGGGACTTACAGTATGAATGTCACAGTGCATGCCTGTAATACCATCTACTTGGGAGGTTAAGGCAGGAGGATTGAAATTTCAAGGTCACCCAGGCAATTTAGTGACACCTTGTCTCAAAATAAAATTTAAGAAATGACTGGGATGTAGCTCGGTGAAAGTGCACTCTTGGTTTCAGTCTCAAGAACCACAAATTATGGAGACTATTTCAAAGTTACACAAAATATACTTAAAAATTCATAAATTGTGCAACATTGAAATAAAAATTTTATTCATTAAATGGTACCATTAAATGGTATAAAGAGAAGTGACACAGTAAGAAAACTAATGGCCTAAATTTAAATAAAAATTTTAACAAAAAGGAAAAGAGGGGCATAGAGGTAGGGAAGATGGTGAAATGAGATGGCAGGCCATCACTATACTAGGTGTATGTATGACTTCACACGTGGTGTGACTCTACATCCGGTACAATCAGAGAAATTAAAACTTGTGCTCCTTTGTGGACAATTAATCAAAATGCATTCTTCTATCATATATAACTATTTAGAACAAGTAAATTTAAAAAAGGAAAAGAGACACTGAGAGAAAAACAGGCAAGATACTTGAATAACCATTTTATATAGGGGATAGCTGAATGTTCAAATAATAAATAAATAAGCCTAGCATCTTAGCAAATTAGACAAACAAGAAATAAAATAACATCAGATATATAAAGTTACACAGTTATTATTATTATTATTATTATTATTATTATTATTATTATTATTATTATTATTATACCAGGGATTGAACTCAGGGGCACTCAACAACCAAGCCACATCTCCAGACCTTTTCATATTTTATTTAGAGACAAGTCTTGGTAAGCTGCTTAGGACCTCCCTAAGTTGCTGAGGCTGGCTTTGAACTTGTGATCCTCCTGCCTCAGCCTCTGGAGCTGCTGGGATGACAGGGGTGTGCCACTATACCCAGCCTAGCATGGCTATTATAAAAATCTGAATGACATCAGATACTCCAGAGTACATGAGTTTATATAAATGTTGGTGAGAATATGAGTTTAGAAAAGATGTTTTTGAAAAAAATACTAAGGTTATTCAAAAACTCAAAAATGCAATATAATCACTAATAATAATTCTGTCTGGGCATGTGTGAGACAGGAGGACTGCAAATTAAAGACAAGCCTTAGAAACTTAGCACCTGTTTCAAAAAAGGTGCTAGGGATGTAGCACAGTGGTAAAATGCCCCTGTGCTAAATCTCCAGTACCTAAATAAATGAATAAAGAAATAAATAATTCTGAGTAAAAGATGCCACATGATTCAGTAATAATAATTCCAGGCATATTTCTAAAGAAATTGAAATCATGTTTTCAATGAAGTGACTACTGTATTCCCATTTTTGTTTCTCTGGTTTTTTTTTTTTTTTTTTTTTTTTTTTGTATCAGGGATTGACCTCAGGGACACTCGACCATGGAGCCACATCCCCAGCCCTATTTTGTATTTTGTTTACATACAGGGTCTCACTGAGTTTCTTAGGGCCTCACTGAATTGCTTAGGGCTTCACCATGTTGCTGAGGCTGGTTTTGAACTCTGGATCCTCCTGCCTCAGCCTCCTGAGCCACTGGGATTATGTATGTGTGCCATCATGCCTGGTGGTCCTTGATTTATTCAATTCAGTTTTCAGCCACTTTCCAAGTTTTTTCCAAGCCCTTCGTAGAAGCATTTGTTCAAATATATTATTCCCATTGAAGTAGACCACCAGATGAACACAAATTCTGCTATTTTTTTTGGGGGGAGAGGGAACTAGTTATTTAGTCTAGAGGTGCTTAAAAACTGAGTTACTTTCAGAGCACGTTTAATTTTTTTTAATTTTGAAAAAGGATCTTGGTAAATTGCTTAATACTTACCAAGGATACTGAGATTGATTTTTGTTGTTGTTATTGTTGTTGTTGGTACCAGGGTTTGAACTCAGGGGCAATGAACCACTGAGCCACATCCCCAGCCCTGTTTTGTATATTAGAGACAGGGTTTCACTAAGTTGCTTAGAGCCTAGCTAAGTGGCTGAAGCTGTCTTTGACCTCGAGATCCTCCTGCCTTATCTTCCAGAGCCACTGGGATTACAGAAGTGCACCACCAAGCTACTCTGAGCCTGGCTTTGAAATTTTGATCCTTCTGCTTTAGTCTCCCATATTGCTGAGGTTACAGGCGTGAGTCACAATGCCTGGCTAATTCTCCTTTTTTAAAAACAAATATATGTCGCTATTAATTCCCAGGAGAATAAGAAAAAAAAATGATGAGTCATTTTTTTAGAGGAGGTAGGTTTTGGCTTTGGGGTCAAGGCATAGTCAATCCTAAATCTAGTTCTAGTTCCTTAATAGTTGTGGAGCTGTCATTGTGTGGTGGCATATACCTGTAATCACAGGTCCTTGGGAGACTGAGGTGGGAGCATTGCAATTCTGAAGTATGCCTCAAAGTTAGTAAGACTCTGTCTCAAAATGAAAAGAAAAAAAAGAGAACAGAAAGGACAGAGTATGTGGGGCAGGTGTAATAATCCCCTGGGTTAAATTACCAGTACCACACAAGTGCATGTGTGCACACACACACACCAACAAACAAAATAGTTGTGGGGCTTTGAAAATGTTCTTTTACACTGAACAGCCATATCAACCTCATCTACTAGAAAAGGCAGACTGATGATGAGTGCCAAAATGACAGCAATTCTTCAGCCTTATCTGTATACAGAAAGTTGACAATGTGCTTTCTCTCCTGCTCTGGTCAAAATGCAGAATGTGTTCCCCAGACTTTGCTTCTGGGTTCTCCTTATTTTGTATAACTCATGTAAAGCTGTGACCCTGAGATAGTATTAGTCCAGTACCTAGTCTGAAAAGGGTTTGAAGGCTTTTGCTTCAACTTGCTGTCACTTCTATGACAGCAAGCCCACATTAAGTGATTGAATTATGGGGATGATCCTGGGTCATTTTTTGATAGCCAGATCACCCTCTCAAGTTCGTACACTTATCATCCATCAGCATCACAAACAGCAGAGATCCCAGTGGAATCCAGACTAAATTGATGAACAATTCAAATGTAAGCAAGTTAATTTTGGAGTGACTTGTTACTAATGATAGACAACAATACACTCACCATGGGCAAGGTCCCAAGATTCCACTGTATGTGACACAGAAATTATCCGGGAAAACTGCAGATATTTTATAGGTAGTGCTTTAAATTCTCTAGTTTATTTTTAAGGTTGGGTCTCTTAATAGGTGGTATTGAAATATACAGGAATATGTGTATTGGGGCTGAGGTGTAGCCCAGTAGCAAAGTATTTGCTTTGCACTCACAAAGCCCTAGTTTTCTCCCCCAGATCAAAAAAAGGATCCCAGAAATAAGTACACATATGTTCATTTGATTTGTGTTGATGTTCTTATAGTACTCCACACCAAAGAAGGAAACAGATATCACCACCCTGCTATTAGGCTTTAGGCCAAATTGCAAATTCCGTTTTCCCTTAATGGGTTTGAATGCTGCAGTCTTGACTGCAGACAGATCTGAGATCCCCCAATTCCTGGGACACCCATAATTTTTGTTCACAGTGTGATATCTAAATTGGAAATGGATCTGTGCCCAGTGTCTTGTGGGAAATAATGTCCACATTTGTACACTTCTAGGTTGGAGATGCCAGCTCTCTCAAAGTGCACTGTCTCTCCTGTTCTTTGGCCCTGAGGAGAATACTGTTCAGGAAGTGTATCCCATCACCTCTAGCAGGAAAATGAGTGGTGCAGGCCTTTCACCTTGCTGGGGTCAGGGAGGTCATAGCTCTCAAACCTAGAATATAAGTCCTGTTAACTCAGATGTGCATGAGGCTTCAAATAGTTTTTTTGCAGCTATAGATCCAAAGAAACATATGTAATTTTCTTAAAAATATATTTTCAAGTTGTAGAGGGACACAATACCTTTATTTATTTTATTTTTTATTTTTATTTTTATATGGTGCTGAAGATAGAACCTAGTGCTTTCCATGTGCTAGGCGAGCGCTTTACCACTGAGCCACAACCACAGCCCAAATTCAGATGTCTGGATACATTCTGGATATTTTGGTTCAAGTTATTACAGTTGATTTTACTTGTTCTTTTTCTTTTTATTTTTTAATGTGAATACATTGGTACCTCAGGGGATGGCTCACAAATCGAAGCTCAATCAGCTTTCCAATAAGATCAGAGAGTAGAATTTTTAAATAAAAATTCAAAGTAATTGTCATTGTATCATTCCCATTGATGAATAACATATGCAAATGTATAGCTCATAAGTTGAGTTGACTTTATATACAGTGGGGTACGCAAAGGTTCCCGGGTCTGGGCTGGATCCTAGTACTACGTTTAATGACCATAAGCAGAGGCTCTAGATTCTGTTCACAGTCACTGCACAGATGGGGTGGTGCATTCCAGGCACACCAGCTACCTGGGAGGCCATGGCAGGAGGATTCAAGGCCGGTGTGGGTGCATTACTAGACCTTTATTCAAAACACACAGTAGGAGTTGTGATGAGAATGAGGGTCAGAGCATCCCATGGATTCAGCACCCAGTTTGCGGGGATAGGGAAAACCCAGCAGCCACAAACCTGTCACTCTGACTTGTTTCGTTCATTGATTGGATGCCATGAACTCAGAGGGCAGGCTCTCTGGGCTCAGCCTGGGGGTGGGCCAAAGACCTGTCCATTCCCCATGCAGTCCGTGCAGAGAGGCGGGGCTCCCACGTCCTCAGTGGTCTTTGTACTGTAGCCCACCATTCTCGGGGTGCACTGGTGGCTCTCTCTCTCTTGTGCCAGAAACCCCAGGTTCCGTGCTGCACAGGGGCTGGAAGAGCCGCGCGGAGGACACCGGACCCCCTGAGAGCTGGGACATAGTGAGTGTGGCTGGCACCCGGAGACTGGGCGGGCAAGCTGAGGCCGCGGGACTGGCGGTGGCAGGACCCGGAAAGGTTCACTTGCAACTCCTTGGGGTGCTCTCCAGCTCTGCCAGCCGCAGGGCCTCTCCAGGCCGTCCAGGGGAGCTGAGGTCAGCAACTGAGATCCTGGGCATCCTGTTCCATTACTGCTTGGTGTTTTCAGCTCCTTCCTGCAGCCCTCTGTGGGCATCCGTGTGCCACTAGCCCAGCATGTCCCCAGAGTGTGTGGTGATGACGGGACACATCATCAAGAGGGAACCTCAGCTCCATGTGTAGTGTTCCAGCATGAGAGAAGCTATGGTGTGTAGGGTCCCCAGGTCCTCATTCCTCCTGAGCTTTATAAATATAATGGAAGCAGTATCTCCAGTCCAGAACCCAAATCTCAAATCCAGAATCCAAATCAGAAACCCAGAGCTGCATCCTAGCTCTTCATTAAATTTCCAGCTTCCCATTCACAATGCCAGGGTTTCCGCTTAAACTTATTAGTTATTTTCCCCCCATGCTTCATTTCAAATTGGTGCAGTGTTTATAATTATTTTTCTCCAAGAACCGGATGGCACTTTGTAGAAAAAGAAAAAAATGCTTCTAATTTATGAGCATTTCACAAGAGGAAAGCAGACAAGTATGACTATACAATTTGAAAAAAGAAAAAAAATGTCTCTCCTCCCTTTTTTTTCCCAGGCACAAATACCAAATCACAATGTCTGAGTTGAGATTCCCCCTTGAAGATGTTTCTGTGTGATGTGTACTCATCCATCCTCCCATATTGGTCTAGTCCTAAGCTTAAGAATTGCCTGATACCACTGTTCCCACATATGCCATGTCTGAAGTCTTTTGGAGTGTCCAGAATATGGTGCCTGTGTTCTCATCCTTCTAGAAAGCAGTTTGAAGTATGAGGTGGGGGCTTCCAAGGAGGAACTGGATGCCCTTCAGCTGGCAGGGGTCTTTAGTGACACAGAGCTGGGACTTTCTGGGAAACTGAGGAAGTGTGAAGACCCACCCAACCCAGTTTCTTGCAGTCAAGTCAGAAGATTTCACCCAAATTGTTCAGAGTAGCAGACTGTGAGTTTATTAGAAGTGACATGAAATGGGGAAAAGGTGACAGTGGGTCCTATTAGAGAGGAGAGGAATAGAGTGCCCCTCCTGCAGTCTAGTTATTGTGGATCCCAGAAACGTTTTTAGAAAGTCCCACCCAGATCCATCTTTTGATTTTGGACCGATAGCAGGATAACATTAGATTTTCAAGTTTCCATTGCCATGACAACTCTAGGATTGAACTTCAGAGGCATTCAACCACTGAGCCACATCTGCAGCCATATTTTGTATTTTATTTAGAGGCAGGGTCTCACTGAGTTGCTTAGGGCTTTGCTTTTGCTGGCTTTGAACTTGTGATCCTCCTGCCTCAGCCTCCCAAGCTGCTGGAATTACAGGTGTGCACTACCACGCCAACAATAGCCTCAGTTTTCACAAATAGATAACAATAACTTGTACTCCATTTGTAGTTCATTTCAAGTTTTTATTCCATACCTTCATTAACTATTTAATTTTATGAATCTGATGTCATCTCATTTTCTATTTCTCTAATTTCTTAAAGATGTTGACCTTTTTAATTAATGAGTACTTAGATATCACCTATCTAAAGAGGCTATTCAAGAGGCTGGTGTTGTGGCAAGGTAGTAGAGCACTCGCCTAGCACATGTGCGGCACTGGGTATGATCCTCACTACCACATAAAAATGAATAAATAAAATAAAGATATTCTGTACATCTACAACTAAAAATATTTTTAAAAGAGAGGCTATGGGCTGGGGATATAGCTCAGTTGGTAGAGTGTTTTCCTTGCATGCATAAGGCACTGGGTTCAATCCCCAGGACCACACACACACACAAAAGAGAGGCTGTTCAAGTCTCTTGTCTGTTCTTTTGATGTCTTTATCTTTTCTTATTAAAAGTATTTTCTTGGGCTGGGATTGTGGCTCAGCAGTAGAGTGCTCGCTTAGCACAGCTTGGACCCAGGCTCAATCCTCAGCACCACATAAAAATAAAGGCATTGTGTTATGTCCATCTACACCTTAAAAATACATTTAAAAAGTTTAAAAAAAGGTTTTGCTGCATAATAGTCTATTGTGTATAAATTCCACATTTTTATCCATTCATCTATTGAAGGGCATCTAGGTTGGTTTCACAGTCTAGCTATTGTGAATTGTGCTGCTATAAACATTGATGTTGCTGTGTCCCGGTAGTATGCTCTTTTTAGGTCCTTCGGGTATAGTCTGAGAAGAGGAATAGCTGGGTCAAATAGTGGTTCCATTCCCAGTTTTCCAAGGAATCTCCATACTGCTTTCCAAATTGGCTGCACCAATTTGCAGTCCCACCAGCAGTGTATGAGTGTATCTTTTTCCCCGCATCCTTGCCAGCGCTTGTTGTTGTTTGACTTCATCATGGCTGCCATTCTTACTGGAGTGAGATGGTATCTTTGAGTAGTTTTAATTTGCATTTCTCTGATTGCTAGAGATGATGAGCAATTTTTTGTATATTTGTTGATTGATTGTATATCCTCTTCTGAGAAGTGTCTGTTCAGGTCCTTGGCCCATTTGTTGATTGGATTATTTGTTTTTGTGGTGATTAGCTTTTTGAGATCTTTGTATACCCTAGAGATTAGAGCTATATCTGAAGTGTGAGGGGTAAAAATTTGTTCCCAGGATGTAGGCTCCCTATTCACCTCACATATTATTTCTCTAGCTGAGGAAAAAGTTTTTAGTTTGAAATCATCCCATTTGTTGATTCTTGGTTTTAATTCTTGTGCTATAGGCATCTTATTAAGGAAATTGGGGCCTAGCCCCACGTGATGGTGATTAGGACCTACTTTTTCTTCTACTAGATTCAGAGTCTCTGGTTTACTTCCTAGATCCTTGATCCTTTTTGAGTTAACTATTGTGCATGGTGAGAGTTAGGGATTCAGTTTCATTTTGTTGCATATGTATTTCCAGTTTTCCCAGCACGATTTGTTGAAGATTCTATCCTTTCTCCAGTGCATGCTTTTAGCACCTTTGTCTAATATAAGGTAGTTGTAGTTTTGTAGGTTAGTCTCTGTGTCCACTATCCTGTACCATTGGTCCATCAGCCGGTTTTGGTGCCAGAACCATGCTGTTTTTGTTACTATTGCTCTGTAGTATAGTTTAAGAGCTGGTATCACGATACCACCCATTTCAATCTTCCTGCTTAGAACTGCTTTAGCTATTCTGGGTCTCTTATTTTTCATGAAATTCTTAATTGCTTTTTCTATTTCTGTGAAGAATGCCATTGGGATTTTGATTGGAATTGCATTGAATCTGTATGGTGCTTTTGGTAATATGGTCATTTTAATAATATTATTTCTGCGTATCCATTAGCAAGATAGATCTTTCCATCTTCTAAGGTCTTCTTCTCTTTCTGTCTTTAGGGTTCTATACTTTTCATTGTATGGATCTTTCACCTCCTTTTTTGATTCCCAAGTATTTTATTTTATTTTGTTTTTTGAGGATATTGTGAATGAGGTAGTTTTCCTCATTTCATTTTTATAGTATTTGTCATTGATATACAGAAATGCCTTTGATTTATGGGTGTTGATTTATTCCTGCCACTTTGTTGAATTCATTTACTAGTTGCAGAATTTCTTGTTAGAGTTTTTTTGGGTCTTCTAGGTATAGAATCATATCATCAGCAAACAGTGCTAGTTTAAGTTCTTATTTTCCTATAGTTATTCCTTTCATTTCTTTCATCTGTCTAATTGCTCTGACCAGTGCTTCAAAAACTATGTTGAATAGAAGTGGAGAGAGAGGGCATCCCTGACTTGTTCCAGATTTTAGAGGGAATGCCTTCAGTTTTTTTTCCATTTAGAATGATGCTGGCCTGAGGCTTAGTGTAGATAGCTTTCACAATGTTGAGGTAAGTTCCTGTTATCCCTAGTTTTTCTAATGTTTTGAACATAAAGGGGTGCTGTATTTTGTCAAATGCTTTTTCTGCATCTATCAAGATTATCATATGGTTCTTATATTTAAGCCTATTGATGTGATTAATTACATTTATTGATTTCCATATGTGGAACCAACCTTGCATCCCAGGGATGAATCCCACTTGACCATGGTGCACAATCTTTTTGATATATATTTTTTTGTATCCGATTTGCCAGAATTTTATTGAGGATTTTTGTATCTATATTAATTAGAGATATTGGTCTGAAGTTTTCTTTCTTTGAAGTGTCTTTGTCTGGTTTTGGAATCAGGGTGATATTTGCCTCATAGAGTAAATTTGGAAATACCCCTTCTTTTTCTATTTCCTGAAATAGATTGAAGAGGATTGGTATTAGTCCTTCTTTAAAAGTCTTATAATACTCGGCTGTATATCCGTCTGGTCCTGGGCTTTTTTTCTTGGTTGGTAATCTTTTGATGGCTTCTTCTGTTTCCTCACTTGATAATGGTCTGTTTAAGTTGTGTGTATCTTCCTGACTCAATCTGGGCAGATCATATGACTTAAGGAATTTATCGTGCCTTCACTATCTTCTATTTTATTTCAGTGATAAGGTTTCAAAATAATTTCTAATTATCTTCTGTATTTCTGAATTGTCTGTTGTGATATTGCCTTTTTCATCCTGTATGCTAGTAATTTGAGTTCTCTCTCTTCATCTCTTTATTAGCATGGCTAAGGGTCTGTCAATCTTATTTATTTTTTCAAAGAACCAACTTTTGGTTTTTTCAATTTTTTCAATTGTTTCTTTTGTTTCAATTTCATTGATTTCAGCTCTGATATTAATTATTTCCTGCCTTCTACTGCATTTCCTGTTGATTTGTTCTTCTTTTTCTAGGGCTTTGAGATGTAGTGTGAGGTCATTTATTTGTTGGCTTTTTCTTCTTTAAGGGAATAAACTCCAGGCAATGAATTTTCCTCTTAGTACTGCTTTCATAGTGTCCCAGAGATTTTGATATATTTTGCCTTTGTATTCATTTACCTCTAAGAATTTTTTAAATTTCCTCCTTGATGTCTTCTGTAACCCGTCTTTCATTCAGTAGCATATTGTTCATTCTCCATGTGATGTAGGAATTTTTCTTTCTTATTTTATTGTTAATTTCCAATTTCATTCCATTATGATCAGATAAAATGCATGGTATATTTCTACTTATTTGTATTTGCTAAGAGTTGTCCTATGGCATAATATATGGTCTATTTTTGAGGAGGATCCATGTGCTGCATGGAAAAAAGTATATCCACTTTATGTTGGTTGATATATTCTATATATATATATCAATTAAGTATAAGTTATTAATTGTGTTATTGAGTTCTATAGTTTCTTTATTTAACTTTTGTTAGGAACATCTGTCCAGTGGTGAGAGAGTTGTGTTAAAATCACCCATGATTGTGTTGTGGTCTATTTGTCTCTTGAACTTGAGAAGAGTTTGACTTATGAACATAGCTGCACCATTGTTGGGGGCATATATATTAATGATTGTTATGTCTTGTTGGTGAATGGTTCCCTTTAGCAGTATGTAGTGTCCTTCTTTATCCCTTTTGATTAACTTTGGATTGAAGTCTATTTTATTTGATATGAGTATGGACACCCCTGCTTATTTCTGAGGTCCCTCTGAGAGGTATGATTTTTCCCAACCTTTCACCTTCAGTCTGTGTATGTCTTTTCTTATCAGATGGTCTCCTGTAAGAAGCATAATGTTGGATCTTTTTTTTTTTAATCTAGTCTGCTAGCTTATGTCTTTTGATTGGTGAGTTTAAGCCATTAACATTTAGGTTAATGGTTTGTACTTCCAGCCATGTTTGTTTATTTTTGTTATTTAACTTGATTTGTTTTTCCTCTTTGATTAGTTTTTTTCTCTTTGTTGTACTACCTACCACTGTTGATTTTCATTGTTATTTTTTCATTTTCTCTTCATGTAATGTTTTGCCAAGGATGTTTTGAAGTGCCAGTTTTCTAGTTACAGATTCTTTTAACTTTTGTTTATCATTGAAGATTTTTATTTTATCTCAAACTTGAAGCTTAATTTTGCTGGACACAAGATTTTTGGTTGGAACCAATTATCTTTCAGCATTTGAAATACGTTGTTCCAGGATCTTCTAGCTTTCAGAGTCTGTGTTGAAAAATCAGCCATTAACCTAATTGGTTTACCCCTAAATGTAATCTGCTTCCTTTTTCTTGTGTCTTTTAAAATTCTCTCCTTGTTCTCTATGTTGGGCATTTTTATTATAATGTGTCTTGGTGTGGATCTCTTGTGGCTTTGTACATTTGGTGTCCTGTAGGCTTCTAGGATTTGGATTTCTTTTTCATTCTTCATGTCTGGAAATTTTTCTAAAATTATTTCATTGAAAAGGTTGCTCATTCCTTTGGTTTGGACCTCTATACCTTCCTCTATCCCAATAACTCTTAAATTTTGGTCTCTTTATGTTATCCCAATTTCTTGGATGTTCTGCTCATGGTTTCTCATCAGCCTTTCTGAGCTGTCTACACTCTTTTTGAGATGATATACTTTGTCTTTGTTGTCTGATGTTTTGACTTCTAAGTGTTCTACTGTGCTGGTGATACTCTCATTTTAGGTTTTAATTTGGCTTATCACTTCCTTCATTTCTAGGATTTCTTTTTTTTTTTGTATAACCTCTGTCTCCCTGTAGAGTTTATCTTTTGCTTCTTGGATTTGTTTGTGTAATTCACTGTGAAAGTAATCTTTCATTGTCTGCATTTGCTGTATAAAGTCCTCCTTAAGACTCCAGATCATCTGAGCCATGTATATCTTGAAATTTTTATCTGACATTTTTTTCTGCTGTAGCTATTATCTCCTCTATTGTTGATTTGTTCTGTATTGTTTGTGGCCCTTTCTTTTCTTGTTTTTTCATGTTGCTCATGTTTCTTTCCAGCTCTGTATGACTATTGTGTTATTATTTTTCTCCTATAAATTTGTATTGCTCTTATATAGTTCCCAGATCTCTCCTTGGTGTTGGGAGACAATGTTGTGTTCTGATGCAGTTTGAGGCCCTCATCAGATGCAGCCAATTGGTCTTGGACTTTCAGGCTTCAGACCTGGAAGTTTACCATCAACTGAGTAAAATTCTTTCTGGATCGCTCTCAGTGTGTGTCTAGTTGCTTGATTCCACATGTGAGATGGATGGGCTGACAGTATACACAGTACCCACAGCTAATAGACTGCTCATGAATATTTTAAGGCTGACATCCCATCACTTGTCTTCATTTCCTTTGCCTCTGCATGATCCTCACCATTCTCAAACTCTACCACCTCTTCTGGACCTTGATGCGAGCTGCAACTCAGGTATTGGTTTTTAATCCAATCTGCTTGGCTATATCTTTGATAGATTCATCGGATAGATGAATGATTTTTATTCTTTGTCATTTTGGTTTATATCAGGTTTTTAATTTTAATTAGTTTCTCCTTTGATTGATAATTTTTCTTCTGTAGTTCTTCCTTTTACTGGGTTTCAATTTTATTTTTCATTTCCTCATGAAATATTGAATATTATTTTGTTGTCATTTGTTGATTTTAGTCAATAGGGTGTATTTTGACATATTATACACACATGAGGTGCAACCCATTACAATTTTGATCCCATTATTGTGGTTGAATATGTTGTGGAGTTGCACTGGTCATGTATACATACATGAGTGTAGGAAAGTTATGTTCAAATCATTCTGCTGTCTCTCCTATTCCTATCCTTCCTCCCTTCCTTTCTTTCCCCTTTGTCTTATCCAATGAACTTGTGTACATCCCCCCATCCTTACTTGTTAGGGGTTAGTATTCACATATCAGACAGCACATTTGACACTTGGTTTTCTGTCACTGGATTATTTCACTTAGTGTGGTAGTTCCATCTCCAGTTCTATCTGTTTATCAACAAATGATGGGTGCTGGCTTTCTAATTGTGAATTATTTTAACTTTTGTTTATTATTGAAAGTTTTTTTTAATCATCAATTTTGAATTTTTCTGGATATAGTATTTTTGTTAGGGATATATTTTCTTTAAGAGCTTGGTAGATATTATTCCAGGACCTCCTAGTTTGGTGGTCTGGATTGAAAAATCAGCTGACATCCACGCTGGTGTGAAATGTTTCCCTCTAAATGTGACCAGCTGTTTTTCTGTAGCCACTTAAAAATTTTATTCATAATCTGTATGTTAGGCATTTTCATTATAATGTGCCTTGATGAGGGTCTATTGTAATTTTGTATATTTGGGGTCCTCTTAGCCTTCTGTATTTGATTTACTATTTCATTCCTTATGCTTGGAGAATTTTCTTGTACTATTTCATTGAGAAGATTGTGCATTCTTTTGGTTTGAACCTCCAAGCCTTCATATCTTGAAAGTGGTCTTGTCTGCTGGTGATGCTTTCCATTAAATTTCTAATTTGATTTATTGATTCCTTCATTTTGAGAATTTCTTCTTGATTTTTTCCAGAATATGTATATTGAAGTGATCTTTCATTTTCTCTTTGATTTCACTTTTTACATTACCCTTTACTCACAGGTCAGTTGAACTCTGAAGTTTCTAAACATCTTCTTTGACATTTTTCCACTGTGGTGTTGATTATTTCTGTATTTTTGGTTTGTTTGGGGTAATTTTTTCCCTTGCTTTATTATTTTGTTTATGTGTCCACAGTCTAAAAGTATGGCTCTGAGGCAGGAGAGTTTGTACCTGTGTGAAATTATATTTTCCCTGATGCTTTGCAGTACCTCATCATTTAGGGGGAGACAACCAATGCAAACAAATATACAGCATGAAACCAAACAGTTTCTGCTATTACATTTATAATGTTAATTGAGACAGTAAACAGAAATGATGTGGTCAGTTATTGCCCACAATAAAAATAATATATTTGCAAAAGGATTTATGATTTTGAATGAATAAGGAGAAAAAAGAAGAGATGTAGGGTGTGATGATTGTGAGGAATGAGAGAAAATAAAAGTGAAAAATTAAAGGAAAAGTGAATGGTAGAAAAAATGTTTATGGCTACTAACAGAAGAAAAGAGAGAAACAATCAAGGGAAATATATGATAACTAAGTAAATATATATAATATATATTTTTAAAACAACATTTGGAATTCAAACCAAACTGATATATTCTATTCAAACATCCTAGCCCTCAGAAGACTGAGCCATTGGGCTGGGGTTGTCCCTCAGTTGTGGAGCATTTATCTAGCATGTGTATGGCACTGGTTTCAATTCTCAGCACCACATATAAATAAAAAATGAAAGTCCATTGAGAACTAAAAAAAAAAAGACTGAGCCATAAAAATAACCTCCTTCAAAAAATGCTAGGAAAGAGACAAGTATGTATATGTATATGTGTTCATGAACAACTAAGCTCACAATTAAATAGGAAAAGAAAAATAAATGTGAACTAAGAGTTAAAGAATTCTTTCCATTTGAGTTCAATAATTTTTCAGCTTCCTTTCTCAACAGTGTTAGGTGGGGTGGGCAGGAGTGTGAAGTCTGCTCCACTTTCCGTGTGGAGTCAATGGAAGTGTTATGTGAGAGGAGATCCCATAGATGGAACTCCTGGAGGTGGGTTTAGGACTAAGTAGGCTCTAGATTCTTTGTTGATTTGTGATTGGTTTGAAGATTTTGAATTGGTGCACCTCTACATCCTGGCATTCTGTGGTCTGTGCCAGGACACTCTGCCCTAATTATGTGGCAAAGGAGCTGATCCTTTGACCCCTCTATCAACAGTGGATCCCATGTTTCCTGGTTTCTTGGTTTAGTCTCTAATCTCAGTCATTCCTACTCCTATCCTTTCAAGTTCTTGGCCAGGCACATATCTCCCCCCTATCCTGCAGGCCACCAATGTAAAGTGGAAGGAGTAGAGCCTAGTGGGTTTCCACAGCCTGTAATCTGTATGCTCCTTTCTGAGTCTGATTTTCTCCTGGTAACTTAGGCATATTTTCTGCAATGCAGTGAGGTTTTGTCAGCCCTATATTTAGGGCCCAGCTCAGGTTTGCCAGGAGTCAAGTCAGCTTCTATAGCTGCCAGTCCCTGTAGCATGGCTGGAAAATGTTTCCTTCCTCTTTCGTATGAGGGCAGCTAGGCGACATGTGTCTCCTTTGTGTATGGTTATATTGTACAGCATATATTTCAGGTTAGTCCTGCAGTGTCTTTCATCTTTGCTCTTTCCATCCCCAGACATGCCTCAGACATCCTACATGTGTAGGTTCCTATAATTTCCTTATCCCTCCACTTTGCTTATAGGGGGACTTTTATGGTTGATACTAGTGGCAGCAGCAGTAGCATAGGAGATTTCTTACCTATTTTATTATCACCAACTTCCTGAGTCCTCTATCTGCTTTGAGTATCTAGTATTAATTTCCAGTAAATTGCCACCCTCCTGTTTATATCTATCTTACTGAGAAATCAGCCTATCTGCATTCTTGGTTTCAAGCTACAGATTAGTTAGAAGAGATATCCTCTATTCCACTATCTTGACTCCTTCTCCTGTTATTTTAATTTTTTTTTTCAGATATGTCTTCTCATCCAGCTGAAGAATTTTCACCAGAGCAGGGAATACATTATTTATTTCAAAATATGGTAATGGAAAGGTATGGAAACTATAAAATTCAAAATTTAAGGAGAAAATGAAAAATTGTGAGACAATTAAGGTCAGAAAATTTGTCATAATAAATATTGCAATTGTGTGATTATCATCCATAATGAAAAATTAATGTCATCAAGTATCAATAACATATGACATCTCAGAAAACAGCTCAAATTTTCCAGTCACTTTTGTAGACCTATGTGTGTCTTTAAATATATCTCCATAACATTTTCTATATCATACTTCTCCTCTAAAAATTTTTGGAAAATCTGCATTATAGACTATTCAGTGCTTCAGTTAGTAATTTAAATATTTTGAAATGTAGCTTTGGGTTAAACATTCACTGAAATTTTTCTACAGACAAGAATTTAGAAAATAAAAGAAAAAATATTCTGTGACAAATGTGATTGTTACTTTATAAAAAGTCTATAATGGACAAAAAATTCCTTCTTGTACCAAAACAGAATTTTAATGAATATGAGAATATTTGTTCTTATCCACTATGTCTTATTTAAAATTCAGATACAGATATTTTTAGAGATCTCAACATTTATATTTTATGATACATAAATCATTTATCATTTATGATAAATTTTTTAAGACTATATAGACCTTAGGTCTCTATCCTAAGAAATTACCAGTATATTTATATTGGTGAAGAACATGAATTCTGTGAAACTCATAAAAATTTATTTATTTTTTAATATTGTAGAAAACATCACTGTGATCATTTGACAAAGAAGCTTTACATACATAATCAATATGAGAAAGTTTCCCATCAGTGTTCACCATCCAAGCATAGATATTCAAGAAAAGAATTACAGATGTAAGGAATGTGAAAGAACTTTAAATAAAATTACAAGCATTATTGAACTGGAGAGAATCCTTACTGGAGGGAAGCCATACAATTTTAAAGAATGTGTCAAAGCATTTAAAGATTCTTCAATTCTTTATCATAGCAGTGTTTATATATGTTTATATATGTTTATCATATATAAACAATGTGGCAAAGCTTATATGCAAACTTCAACCCTTACTAAACACAAGAAGATTCACAGTGGAGAAAGACCATACCAATTTAAGAAGTGTGTCAAAGACTTTAACAATTATTCAACCCTTATTAAATACTACAGTATTCACACTGGAGAGAAGACTTGCAAATGTAATGAATGTGGCAAAGATTTTAGTCGAAGGTCAAGCCTTACTGTTCACCAGAGAATTCATACTGGGGAGAAGCCATACTAATGTGAGGCATGTGGGAAAGCTTTCAATCAAAGTTAAGACTTATTGTTCTCCAGAGAATTCATTCTGGAGTGAAGCCATACAATTGTAAAGAATGTAGCAAAGCTCTTAGTAATAGATCAAGCCTTAGTGTTTACCAGAGGCTGCATTCTGGCGAAAAACCTTACAAATGTGAAGAGTGTGGCAAAGCTTTTAGTGTTATGTCAGGCCTTACTGTTAACCACAGAATCCATACTGGAGAGAAGCCATACAAATGTGAAGAATGTGGCAAAGCTTTTAGTCAAAAGTCAAACCTTATTATTCACTAGAAAGCTCACACTGGAGAGAAGTTGTATAAATGTAACAGATGTGGCAAAACTTCTAGTCAAAACTCAACCCATATTGTTCACCAGTAACTTAATACTGGAGAGAAGCCCTACAAATGCGGATAATGTGGCATGAGTTTTAATCAAAGAACAAACCTTACTGACTAGCAGATAATTCATACTGGAGAGAAGCCATACAAATGTAAAGAATGTGGCAAAGATTTTACTGTTAGGTCAAACCTTATTGCTCACCAGACTATGCATACTGGAGAGAAGCCTTACAAATGTGAAGAGTGTGGCAAAGCTTTTAATCAAAGTTCAGGTCTTATTGTTTACCAAAGAATGCATACAGGAGAGAAGCCACTCAAATGTAAAGAATGTGGCAGAACTTTTAGTGTTAAATCAGACCTTACTTTTCACCAGAGATTTCAAACTTAAGAAAAGCCATACAAATGTAAAGAATGTGGCAAAGCTTTTAGTGTTAGATCAGGCCTTATTGTTCACCAGAGAATTCACATTGGAGAAAAGCCATGCAAATATAAAGAATGTGGCAAAGCATTTAGTGTTAAATCAGACCTTACTGTTCACCAGAGAATTTACACTGGAGAAAAGCCATACAAATGTAAAAAATGTGGCAAAGTTTTTAAGTATTCTTTAAGTTTTACCAAGCACCAGAGAATTCATACTTGAAAGAAGCCTTACAAATGTAAAGAATGTAAAACAAAACAAAACCCCAAAAAACAAAGTGCTGCCATTAGATCACAGCTTATTGATAACCAAAAAATTCATACCATTAAAAAATGGCAAATCTTTTACACAAAGCTCAACATTTTATGAACTGCAGAGATGTCAAAGCAATGAAAAAACCTACAAATATAGAGAATGTGGCAAAGCATTTAAAGGAAACTCACATCTTATAAATCACCATAGATTTCAAACTCAAGAAAAGCTCTATAAATATAAAGAATATGTCACAGTTTTATTTAAGTCTGTTATTCAACATGGAAATATTCATACTGTGTCAAAATCTCATGCATGTCATGTCTGCAGAAAAACCTCTGTTCAACATGCATTCCTTACAAAACAACAAAATATATATTATTGAGGAAAAACGTTAATAAGAAAATTATAGCAAGGTCTTTATGCCCCATATATTTCTTAATATGAGAGTTATCAGAATTTCTATACATATAGAGGATGTGGCATTACTTTTAACTATCTTAAAATTAACTGAGAGTCATTAGTTGATTTGATAGAAATAGAGTAAGCCTCAGATATCAGTATAGTACCAATAGCTCATCCCTGAGAAGATATTTTATTTATTATAATTCAAAGATTAACTAACACGTTCAGTCATGAAAACTGGAGAAAACATAATTTTCACCTAGGTAATTATTTCAAAGGAAAATGACTCATTAATGAGAATTTTTATTTGGTGTGTATGTGTGTGTGTGTGTGTGTGTGTGTGTGTGTGTGTCTGTCTGTCTGTCTTTTGTGTGGTGCTGGGGATTGAACCCAGGGCTCATTCATGCCAGGCAATTGCTCTACCACTGAGTCATATCTCTTGCCCCTTTAATCTGTTTTTCTGAAGACTTAACAATTAAGTCTATGTATACTGTGCAAGAATTTTGTTCCAAAAACAACAACAAAAACAAACAAACAAAAAAAAAAAACAGTGAACATTTCTGTGTATATTCTGAGACTATACATGCCATATATTGAATCACATTATATTAAAACTTATAGGTAACAGATCATAAAAAGATACTATCTTTTTTATTAAATAGTATAATGACATTTCTCTTTATCCTTTTCGGCGTGTAATTAAACCTCCAATTACTTGGGAAATATTATTAGCTTTTAATTTTTTTTTTACTTACTGGAAAACTAAGATAGCTATAGTAAATATATAGAAAGATGATAAAAAATATTTCTAAATCTTCAATTACTACTTCAAAATTCAATAATTAATGTTTTTTTTTTTGACACCCTTCATGTCAAAAACATTTTTGATTGAATTGATTTGAATATACAAAGTTGCAATCTAATGGTGAATTTTAGGAGTAAGAGAGTTCATAGAAGGTACTGTGATCATTTTGATTGGTCAGGCCATCAAGGTTGTGAAGGTCATAATGCATTCACAAGTCTTAGAATCTACTTATACCATAGATTTTACACAAGTTGTAGAGGGTCTACAGGTCATAGAGACTACACATTTCATCAAGGCTACTCAGGTCATAAAGGATATGCTGGCAATAGAGGCTTCAAGAGGCTCCTCAGGTCATAGAGGCTACTGAGGTCAAAGAGACTATACAAGTAGTGAATTCTCAGGACATAATGATTTTTCAGACCATAGAGGCTATGAAGGTCACAGGGGCTCCTAATAACATTCATGCTACTCAGACAATAATAATATGCAGGTCTCACATAGTCTATATTAGTCATTGGCTTACACAGGCCATAAAGTATATTCAGTCATTAAAGACTATATACAAGGTATAGAGGATATTCAGGCTTTTTAGACTAAGCAAGTCATAGAGTTCAAGCTAGTTATAAGGGCTACTAGGGTCATTTAAGCTACTCAGGCCATAAAGGATATTCAGTTCATAGAGGATATACAGGAAATAAAAGCTACACATAGAGGCTGCACCAATTATAGAGCCTATGCTGGTCATAGAGCCTATGCTGGTCATAGAGGCTATTTATGCCATATAGGCTCTGAAAGTTTGGTCATTTCCTGAGGTCATATAGTCTACTGAGGCCATTTATAATATTCAGAACATAAAGTCTACTCAGGTCATAGGGACTGTGAGTTCACAGAGTCTACTCAGGCCATAGAGGCTCAGTAAATCTTAGAGTATATGCAAGTCATAAAGGTTACACAGGTTATAAGCTTCTGAGAACATAGAGTCTACACAGGACATAGTGCCTTTGCTGGTCATAGGGGCTAGAATGGACATTCAGAATACTGAGGCCAAGTATTATTGAGAGCCACAGCCAGAAGGGGCCCCAGCAAACTTCCAGCTGCCAGCAAACTTCCAGCTGCCAACAAACTTCCAGCAAGTGTACCAACCTAAGATGGGTAAGGACCATATGTACTATTGGACAACCTAAGGCAGGCATGGTCCCTAAGCCACATGCTTGTTGTTTAAACAGAGAGGGGGAGATGTTGAGAGCCACAGCAGAAGGGGCCCCAGCAAACTTCCAGCTGCCAGCAAACTTCCAGATGCCAGCAAACTTCCAGCAGCCAGCTGATGATTGGCTCACAACTGCCCCAGCAAACTTCTAGATGCCAACTGATTAGCTCCTCTGCAGTGATGCTCATTGGGCTGTTTTCCCACCCTTTCAGACCACGGAGCTGCTCCTTGGGGGACTTTTTTTGGCTCCACCCATGTGACCCAGCCAATCGGCCTCAAGAGCAGGAGGAGTAGGGGAGGTTGAGAGGCTTGTGGGAAGCCGGTGGTGGCAGTTGGGCTCTGAAGGTTTTTCCTGAGGAGCTGTTTTGTTTGGCATGTGTGGTTCTGAAAATACAGTTCGTTTCTTTTGACAAGTGGCTCCTGAATTGTGCCCAGCCAGACTGCGGCATTTGGTGGGCCCCACGGGGAACGACTGAGGGTAAGTGATAAGGTAAACTGCTCGCCCCTGAGGGCAGGGTGAGAGGATGGGTAGCCATTTTAAGATTATTCTTTTGTTTTGCTTCACTTTTGTTTTAAGTTGCCTGTCCCTGGAGATGTGTAAGATCGAAGAAAAACCGCTCACATCTGAGGAACAGATAGGGAGAAAGGACGGATGGACATTTCAGGAGGCTATTATAATGATTTTGCGTTGTTCCAATTTTGTTTCACTCTATTTCAGTTTTGTTGGTGTTATCTTGTTGGGTTGTATTATAGTAGAAATATGGGATCAGAAATTAGTAAAAAACAAACTGAAGGAGTGTTAAGTAAATTGTTAGAGGAAGGAGGCATCCCAGTAAAATCTAGAGCAGTCAGGGCATATGTTGATACAATGCAAAAATGTGGCCCATGGCTTTTTAAGGAGGAGTTGTTGAATATATCACAATGGAACCATCATGGTGAAGATTTAAAAAGAATAGAAAAGAAAAGCCCAGGAAATCTGCCAGTTGGCACATTGATATTGTGAGCGTTGGTATCTTGTTTGCTCAGTCCAAAGCCTTCAGTTCAGACAAAGGTAGAGGAAGGAGAAGACATACTGATTCAAGTAAAAGAGAAGGTCTCTCAAGTTAGTCAGAGGGAGGAAAAGATTCAAGTAAAAGAGAAGGTCTTTCGAGCTAGTCAGATAAAGGAAGAAAGCTTAGAGCAGAAAAAGCCATCAGGGGAAAAGTTACAACAGGAGACTGCTACTAACACCTTTCTATCACCAGAGGGTGTAAGTGTTCAACCAACAGTGCCACCTCTACAGGAGACTGCTACTAACACCTTTCTATCACCAGAGGACGTAAGTGTCCAACCAACAGTGCCACCTCCATATGCTGGGAGGCCCTCACCCCTGCAGTTGATAGTTGGGATCCTGAGACAGGATCTAAAATATTAACATGCCCTGTATTTGAGGCAGGAGGGCAGCGAATTCACCATGCTTTAAATTTCAAAACAGTGAAGCAGCTAAAAGAGGCTGTAACAATCTATGGTCCTCAAGCACCCTTCACTGTAAGCATGGTCGAATCCATTAACAACTGGAACATGACACCAGCAGATTGGGCTGATATGTGTAAAGGTGTGCTAAATGGAGGAAAATACCTGTTAAGGAAGGTTGCCAATGAGGAATTTTGCAAGGAGATGGCTAGGCGAAATGCAGCAGCTGGTTATCCTCAGAGAAATATAGATATGTTGTTAGGAAAGGTACCTTATGAGGGTCAGCAGCAACAAATGGCATATGATCCTGGTGTATACGCACAAATTGCTGCAGATGCAGTTAAGGCATGGAAGACTTTACAAGGACATGGAGGTTTACAAGGTCAATTATCTAAGGTAATACAAGGAGCTAATGAACCTTATGCTGAATTTGTAGATAGGCTTATTCAAACAGCTACCAGAGTTTTGGGGAAAACAAAACAAGCAATGCCATTACTAAAACAACTGGCTTATGAGAAAGTGAATCGTTGGTGCAGAGAAGTCATTAGACCATGGAAACATGAAGACTTAAATACATATATTAAATTATGTAGAGACATTAATGAACAAGAACAAGTCGTGGCAGCTGCAGTAAAACAGACTTTAGAACAAGGGCAAGTCGTGGCAGCTGCAGTAAAACAGGCTTTAGATGCAAGGCCAAGAACATGTTACAATTGTGAACAAACAGGACATTTTAAAAGGAATTGCCCCATAGGAGGAGGGTTTAACAAAACTAGGTATCAAAGGAGTAGAATACCGGGCATTTGCCCATGATGCCATAGAGGGAGACATTGGGGTAATGAGTGCCGTTCTCAAACCACCATAGAGGGTACTCCATTATCAAAAAGTGAGCAAGGACCAGTTGTTTATCCATGATATCGTGGAGAAAGGCATGGGGCTCCATTGCCAAAAAATGGACAGGGGGGGCGCAATGCCCCGGGGCCAAAAACCACAAATATATGGAGCACTGGTGGAACCCAGCAACCCCATCAGGGTAGTGCCCAGGACACACTGTGCATCAGATCCCTTGTCAGACAAACCAGAGGGAGCACAGGGTTGGACATCTGCACCTCCGCCAGATCAGTACTAACTCCAGAGATGGGAGTTCAAATCATTCCCACAGGGGTAAAAGGACCTCTTCCCAAAGGAACAGTAGGCTTATTATTGGGACGCAACTCTTCTACTCCAAAAGGTCTTATGATAAGTCCTGGGGTAATTGATCCCAATTATGAAGGTGAAATAAAATTTATAGCCAGTTCTCAAAAGGGTGTATCAGTAATTTTACAAGGAGATAGAATAGCACAGTTACTAATAATACCCAGCCTATATGATAAATTTTCCAGTCGTACTGTAGAAAGAGGTTCCAATGGATTAGGCTCCACAGGTGTAGATTGGGCTATGATTTCTTGAAATTTAGATTCTCGCCCCATGCTAAAACTAAATATTCAAGGACATGAATTTAATGACCTACTGGATACAGGTGCAGACCTTAGCATCATCTCTCATCAAGAATGGCCAAAACATTGGCCATTAAAACAAGCCACTCAAACGTTTTGAGGCCTAGAAGTGGCGACTAATCCCCATAGAAGTGCAATGGTATTAGATTGGAAGGATTCTGAAGGATGTGAAGGAACTATACAGCCATATGTATTGGATCATCTTCCTGTAAATTTATGGGGACAAGATGTCCTAGATCAATTAGGGTTGACATTAACAAATAACATCAACCAAAATGCACCCACTATTATGACTAGCCAAGGTTTTAGGAAAGGAAAAAGATTAGAAAAACAAGAACAAGGTATAGCAGCACTGATACAAATAGATCAAGGAACGGACAGACATGGGTTGGATTTTCAGAATGGGCCACTGAGACAATAAAAATGACTTGGAAATCAGAAAGACCAGTATGGGTTCCTCAGTGGCCCCTGACTAAAGAAAAGATACAAGCAGCCCATGACCTGGTCAAACAACAATTAGCGGAAGAACATATACAACCTTCTGTATCGCCCCATAATACTCCAATTTTTGTCATCAAAAAGAAATCTGGTAAATGGAGATAATCGCAAGATTTAAGAGCCATTAATAATGAGATAGTTATTATGGGACCTGCTCAATCGGGGATTCCTCAATTGTCTGCCTTGCCAAAAACCTGGTATGTTTTAGTTATAGATATTAAAGATTGTTTTTTTTTTTTTTCAATTCCAATTCATCCTGAGGATAGTCCAAGTTTTGCATTTACTATCCCTGCACTGAATCATGAAGGTCCTGATCAGAGATATGAATGGAAAGTACTCCCTCAAGGGATGTCTAACAGCCCAACTATGTGTCAAATTTATGTTAACAAAGTAATACAGCCACTTAGAAATCAAAATCCTGAACTACAAATATTTCATTATATGGATGATGTATTATTAGCACATAAAGATAAAAACACATTGCTAGAATGTTATGCCACACTTACAAACTTATTAAAAAATATAATCTAGAGATAGCAATAGATAAAGTACAATTAAATTTTCCAATTAATTATTTAGGAGTTCTATTATCCTCAACCATGATCCGTCCACCAAAAATTCAAATACGAGTAGATCAACTCAAATCAATTAACAACTTTCAAAAGTTATTAGGAGACATAAATTGGATAAGGCCGTATATAGGTATACCAACAGGAGAGTTGGGACCTTTATTTGATATCCTAAAAAGTCCATCATATCCAAATTCACCCCGCATGTTAACGCCTGAAGCAAGAAAGGCATTAAAAATCATTGAAACATATATGGAAAATATGCATTTGGATAGAATTGATATAAGTTTGCCTTTATTATTTATTGTAATACCAACAAAGAATATTCCTACAGGAGTATTTTGGCAAGAAGGTCCATTATTATGGATACGTTTATCTTATTCTCCTAACACTATTCTTACTAGTTATCCTGAGTCTGTAGGACAATTAATACTCAAAGGAATAAAAGCAACAAAGGGAGTGTTTGGAATTTCTCCCAATAAAATTATTACTCCATATACAATGAATCAAATTGATGAGTTAGCTAATGAGTTAAATACTTGGCCAATAATCATGTGCAAATCTAATATTTCATTTGATAATCACTTACCATCTAATCCTTTATTGTCTTTTTGGTCATCGCATCCTGTAATTTTTCCAAAAATGACAAGAAAAACACCTATCATGAATGCTCCAAATATATTCACTGATGGGTCAAATAATGGTACAGCAGCAATAGTTACACCTGATCAAACTTTTACATTTTTAGTACCCAAACAATCAGCTCAAAGGGTAGAGCTTAATGCAGTATTACAAGATTTTGTGATGTTTAAAGATTTTGTATTTAATTTATTTTCCAATAGTCAGGATATAGTTAATGCTATAGTATCCCTTGAATTTGCTGGTAGGATTTCCCCTTCCTCTACTGTTTTCTCTTTGATTTCCACTATACAAAGTCTAATCTGGGACAGAAAAGATCCGTTCTTTATAGGACATATCAGGGCACATACAGGATTGCCTGGAGCCCTTAGTTTGGGCAATGTTTTAGCAGATAAAACTACACATGACATACATATTTTCTCTACACTAGAAGAAGTTACAAATTTTCATAAAAAGTTCCATGTCAATGCTAATACTTTAAAAAGCATTTTAAAATAACTAAGGAACAAGCTAGACAAATAATAAAACAATGTCAAAATTGTGTGACCTTTTTACCACAAATTAATCTTGGAATCAATCCTAGAGGACTGATACCTAACCATATTTGGCAGATGGATGTCACACACTTGCCAGAATTTAGAAAATTAAAATATTTGCATGTTACAGTTGATACTTCTTCTGGATTTTTGATGGGCTCCCTTCATGCCAGATAAAAAACTAAAGATATTATAGCTCATTGCTTACAAAATTTTGCCACTGTGGGCATTCCAAAACAGTTAAAAACAGATAATGTCCCTGGTTATACTTCTACCTCTTTTAAACAATTTTGCTCATCATTTAGCATTACTCATATAACAGGAATCCCATACAATCCACAAGGACAAGGCATAGTTGAAAGAGCTCATCAAACTATTAAAATGTTCTTATTAAATCAAAAAGAGGGAATTGGGATGGGGTATATATTCCCCAAAGATAAACTTAAAATAAACCTTTTACTCTAAACTTTTTAAATTTGGATTCATCAGGACTTAGTGCTGCAGAAAGGCATATGTGTCCAAAAAATGTGCATAAGCCCAAGGTACTTTGGAAGGATATTTTAACAGGACAATTGAAAGGTCCTGACCCAGTAATTGTCTGGAGTCGGGGGTCTGTTTATGTGTTTCCACAGGGAGAACAAGAGCCGATTTGGATTCCAGAAAGATTAACTAAAGCGATTTCTACAGACCAAAAAGAAGATGATTTGGCTCAAATCCATAACAACTAATATCCAAAAGTCCAGTTTGGCTATTCTTACATCTGCGACAGAACCAGGATGCTTTTTTCAATATCTGTTTTATTATTACCCTTTCCCACATCATGAAGTTCCATTTTGTTTTTTGAGCTCATACAGACCTAGGTTAATGTTTTGCTGATCAGTTCTATTTTTTGACTATAGAGTTTTTAAACATTGCAATGGAGATAGAGTTTTTAAACTTTGCAATGGAGACTATTATGTTATGTGTTGTGTGCACACTTGTGTTTTATGTTGTATGTTTGAATGTACGTATGTCCATATATCATATATGATGAGCGCTCATGAAAAAATGGATCCAAATATATTTTTTTCACGTGATTTAAATGGTTTAATTTAAATTGGGTAAACAGCTGTTGAGGATTGTTTTAATATGTGAACAAAAATGGAGGTTAACAGATCTGTTTGTTTACTTTCACCTTTCCTTTTCATTATATTTAATAATTCTGTTCAATATAATGTAAATTGTTAAGAAAATTGTTTTCTTTTAGTGCCTTCTGGAATGTTACATAATTTTTTCTTTAGCCATTATTGCCAGAATTCCTATCTTCATCCCAGTGCCGGTGAACACAAAGATAAAACCAATCTACAGCTTCTGCAATAGCCATCACTGAACTGCTTACAGAACTTGCCTGGACTATGAATCACTGTATGCATTGTGAACTCACTTGTATGCATTGTGAACTATCTGTTGGTACAGTGACTTGTGGTAGTGTTGGGGTATTTTTGCTGATGGTAAAATTGGTGGTACCATTTTTCCAAAAGGAGCCGTCAATTGGCTTGGTGTATCTTCTTCCCTTCTGCTTGTCATGGTCATTCAGCTAAAATTTGGGGGCCAACAGAGTTGAGGCAAAGAACCTCCCCCCCCTGCTGGTACAAAGAACTATCCACAGGTGTGGCTGTATGCTGGACTAGTAGTCAGTGATGGGTAAGATCCAATTGCAATGGTACCAACCTAAGACAGGAGGCTGACGCCTTGAGGTCAGCTCATCCGATAACGGGTAAGGATCATATGTACTATTGGACAACCTAAGGCAGGCATGGTCCCTAAGCCACATGCTTGTTGTTTAAACAGAGAGGGGGAGATGTTGAGAGCCACAGCCAGAAGGGGCCCCAGCAAACTTCCAGCTGCCAGCAAACTTCCAGCTGCCAGCTGATGATTGGCTCACAGCGGCCCCAGCAACTTCTAGCTGCCAACTGATTGGCTCCTCTGCGGTGATGCTCATTGGGCTGTTTCCCCGCCCTTTCAGACCATGGAGCTGCTCATTGGGGAACTTTTTGGCTCCTCCCACGTGACCCAGCCAATAAGCCCCAAGAGCAGGAGGAGTGGGGGAGGTTGAGAGGCTTGTGGGAAGCCGGTGGTGGCAGTTGGGCTCTGAAGGTTTTTCCTGAGGAGCTGTTTTGTTTGGCATATGTGGTTCTAAAAATAAAGTTTGTTTCCTTTGACAAGTGGCTCCTGAATTGTGCCCAGCCAGACTGCGGCAAAGTAAGTTAGGCAGGTAATACTCAGGTTATAAAATCTTCACGGATTATATAATTTAGGCTGGTCATATAGGTCATACCAAGATGACAAAGGCTGCTTGAGTCATTTAGGCTTCCCAGGCCATAGGGGCCACACAAGTCATAGAGATTTTGATGGTCCTAGATGGTACTCAAGTACATGGAGGCTGCTCAAGTAATAGAGGGTATGCTGGCAATTGAGGCTTCAGGACATACAAATTGCTCAGATCATAAGGACAACAAGGTTATAAAGGTTATGCAGATCATGGAAAGTTTGGTCATGGAAAGTTTGGTTATGACTCATGTCATAACAGTTGTGCAGGTTAGAGAGGCTACCCATGCCATAAGGGCTACTAATGCAATTTATGCCACTCAAGCCATAAGACTACACAGAGGCCACAAAAGTCACGAGGACTACTCAAGTACTGGTGGCTTATGCTGAACATAGTGTATACTCAGACCATAGAGACTAAGACTTTCATAGAGGCTACACAGGTCATAGGGGCTACTAAAATATTTAGGCTACTCAGGTCATAGAGGTGACTCAGGACATAGAGGCTAATTAAGTCATTTAGAATTCTTGGGCTATAGATGCTACACAGGTCATAAGGGTTATGAGGTTATAAATGTTAAGCAGATCATGGAGGGTACTCAGGTCATAATTGTTGCTCAGGTTTGAGAGACTACACATGTCATGAGGGCTACTAAATTATGCTATTCAAGTCATAAGACTACAAGTTAATAGAGGCTACACAGATCATTTAGACTACTCAGATCATAGTGGTTATGCCAAATATAGAATATACTCAGATCATAGAGACTAATCTAGTCATAGAGACAACTAAGGTCATACAGGCTACTTAAGTCATTTAGACTATTTAAGTCATACTGGGTATGCAGGCTACACAGAGGCTATCCAGGTCATAATGGCACCTGTTCTCATGGTGACTACTCAGGTCCTTTTGGTTACTGAGGCCATAAAGGCTATGGTGTTCATAGAGGCTTTGCAGGCCTGGTCATATAAACAATGGAGGTCAAGGGTGCTATTTATTTTAGAGGCTATTCAGGCCATAGGGACTGGTGCAGTCATACAAACACTTGTCAAAGAGGCTATGCATATCACAGAATTTACATTGTATATAAGTCTACTCAATTTATATGCTCTTTGAGTCATAGAGGGTATGCAGTCAATACAGGCTACTCAAAAAATAGATGTCATGCAATCATAGGGACTACCAAACCGATAGATTTTATGCAGATCATACAGGATATCAGGTCATAGAGGTCATATCTTCATATATTCATAATATTTTTCTTTATATATTATAATAAGGTAATAATATTTAATATTAAATAAATTAAATAATAAATTTAATTGTTTCTTTATATATTATAATAAGGTAACTTAGATTACAGAGGTCAGAAAGGCATCTCCAAACACTGAAGCAATATAGAATAAGTCTACTAAGACCATAGAAGGTGCTCAGATCATTTATATATTCATGCTATAAAGGATATCACAAGTCTTAGAAACTAGACTATACAGGCAGTTCAGATTACTCAGGTCATTTAGGTAACAAGACCAGAGAGTTTTATAAAGTCACAAAGTTACTCAGGTCCTAGAGGCAATCATATACATAGAGGCCGCACAGACCATACAGGATACTCAATCCCTAGAGGTTATGCTGCCCGAGGAAACTCAGACCAGAAATTCTATGCAGGTTATACAGGTTTCACATGTCATAAAAGAATTTCTTTTTAGATATACATGACAGTAGAATGTATTGCACATTATACATACATAGAGTATAACTTCCCATTCTTGTGGTTGTACATAATGTGGAGTTACACTGTTCATGTATTCATATATGAATATAGGAAAGTTATGTCCAACTCATTCTGTTTTTCTTCTTCCCATTCTCCTTTTCCTTACTTTTCCTTTTTCTAATCCAAAGGATTTCTATGCTTCCCTCCCTCCACCCTTATTATGTGTTAGCATACACCTATCAGAGAGAGCACTCAGCCTTTGTTTTGTGGGATTGGCTTATTTCACTTAGCATGAGAATTCCTAGTTCCCTCCATTTACCTGCAAATGCCATCATTTCATTCTTTTTATGGCTGAATAATATTCCACTGTGTATATATACCATATTTTCTTTATATATTATCTGTTTAAGGGCAACTATGTTAGTCCATAGCTTAGCTATTGTGAGTTGAGCTGCTATAAACACTGATGTGGCTGTGTCACTGTAGTATGCTGATTTTAACTCCTTTGGTATAAACCAAGGAATGGGATAGCTGGGTCAAATGGTGGTCCATTTTACGTTTTCTGAGGAATCTCCCTACTGTTTTCCAGAATGGTTGCACCAACTTTCAGTCCCTCCAGCCTTCTATAAGTGAATCTTTCCCCCCACATTCTTGACAACATTTGTTGTTACTTGTATTCCTGATAATTGCCATTTTGACTGGAGTGAGATGAAATCTCAGTGTAGTCTTAATTTGCATTTCTCTGATTGCTAGAGATGTTGAACATTTTTTCCATGAATTTGTTTACTAATCATATGTGTTCTTCTGTGAAGTGTCTCTTCTGTTTCTTTGCCCATTTATTGATTGGGTTGTGTGTGTGTGTGTGTATGTTTTAAATTTTTTGAGTTCTTTATATATTTCTGGAGATTATTGCCATATCTGAGTTGCAGTTGGCAAAGATTTTCTGTCATTCTGTAGGCTCTCTCTTTACATTCTTGATTGTTTTTTGCTGTGAAGAAGTTTTTTTTTTTTTTTTTTTTTTTTTTTAAGTTTGATACGATAGCATTTATTGATTCTTGATTTTATTGCTTGTGCTTTGGGAGTCTTATTGGGAATTTAGTTCCTAAGCTAACATGATGAAGATTTGGGCCTGCTTTTCCTTCTAGTGGTTACAGAGTGATGTATGGGTCTTGAAGGCTCCTTGGATGATACAGGCTATGCAGGTCACAGACGAGATGGATATATTATAGGTTACTGAGGTCACAGAGGCTATCCCAGACATAGAAGGTACTAAGAAAACAGCAGCTATTCAGGTCATAGATGTTTTATAGGTCCTTGAAGCTACTTATTTCATAGAGCTTACACATATCTGGAGGACAAAGGGTCTATTGAAGTAATAGAATATTCTGTGATCACTGAGGTAATGCTGGTCATAGAGGCTACCTCAGATCATAGGCCACAGAATTTGTATAAATCATAGAGTAAATGATGGTTATAGAATCTATGCAGATCAAAGAGGCTATGCATTTCATAGATGCTACTTAGCTCATAGAGGCTACTTAGGTCATCTAGGTAACTCAGGACATAAAGATTATACAGGTCAAGGGACTATGCAGATATAGAAGTTAAAGTGGTCACTTAGGCATCTCAGGCCATAAAGGCTATGGAACTCATAGAGGCTGTGCTGGTCATAGAGTTTATTTCATAGAGGCAACAGTTCATAGACACTAAACAGTTATTGGAGGCTATGCTATTTGTAGAGGCTATACAATTTTATACAGGCAAGCTAGGACATAGAATCTACATAGACCATAGAGATGCCAGAGATCACAGAGGCTATTCAGGTAATAGAGACTACTAAGGTCAGAGAGGGTGCACAGGACAGAAGCTACTCAAGACAGAGGTTGTGTAGGTCTTAGAGACAACTCAGGCCAAAAATAATATGAAGGTCATAGAAATTACTCAAGCCTTATCGTAATACACAGGAGAAAGGGACTGCTAAGTTTCTTTAGGCTACTCAGATCATAAAGGTTATGCAAGTTATAGAGACTACACAGGACATATACGCTACTCAGCCCATAGATGCTTCCTAGGTCATAATACCTGCTGAGGTCACATATGCTCCTTTATGATACTCAGGGCAAAAACCTGATGCTGTGCAAGCCATAGAAGTTTCTTCAGACCACAGAAGCTATGCAAAGCCACAGAAGCTCCACTGGCCATTCTGTCTACAAAGGCCCTAGGGGCTACCAAGGCAATAGAGTATATACACAGAATACACAAATCCCTCAGGCTCTCATGTCATAGAGGCTAATCAGGGCATTGAGAGTACTCTATACATAGAGGCTATTCAGGCCACAGATCATTTAGACAACTCAAGATTTGAAGACTGGGCTGGGGTTGAGGCTCAGTTGATACAGTGCATGCCCAGCATGTGTGAGGCACTGGATTCAATTCTCAACACCACAAATAAGTCAATAAATAAAGGCCAATCAACAACTAAAAAAATTATTTTAAAAAAATTTGAAAAGTATGCTAGTCATGGAGGCTTCACAGGTCATAAAGGATATGTGGGTAATAGTGATCTAGCAGGTCATAGAAGAGACTCAGGTCATTTAGGCTACTATGTCCTTTATGACTATGCAGCTCTTATTGGCTACACAAGTCATAGTGGATACTAAATCATAAAGACGGAGCAGGCCATAGTGGCTGTTGAGGTCATAGAGGTTATGTAGGTCACTTAGGCTACTGAAGCCATAAACACTACATAGTTAATAGAGGCTACATAGGGCATAAAAATACTCATGACAGGGGTATTACATAGGTAATACCCCTCTCACAGAGGCTACACAGGTCACAGAGACTAAATAGGTCACAGAGGCTAAGCAGATCACAGAGGCTACATTCGAAGTGGATACTTGGGACATAGAGGCTGCACAGGTCATAGAGGGTAAAGTAGTTCATAGAACTATTCAGAACCTTTAGGCTATTTAGGCCATAAAGGCAATGTAGGTTGCTATCAGGTTAAAGAGGGTTTCCAGGTCATAGAGGCTACTCTACTCATAGAGACTTCTTAGGCATCTATGGTCAAGGAGTCTACTTAATTCCTAGAGGGCACTTATTTTAGGGAACACAGACAGTAGTGGATACTCAAGCAAAAGGTGCTAGAAAGGTCATAGGTGGCTTTTCAGTTCATCAAAGCCACAGAGGTCAAATAGGCTACTCACGTCATAGAGGTATCTCGGGCCCAAAGGTCTCTACAGCCCATATGGGACTATGCACATTGTACAGGTTATGCAAGTCATAGTAACTACATATGACATAGAAGATACTCAGGCCATAGAGGCTATGCAGGTTATAGAGACTTCAAAATTTATAGTGGTTATTCAGGTTATTGAGGCAACAGAGCCTATGCAAAATATAGGAACTACCAGGTCTCTTAAGCTACACAGGCCATAAAAGATTAAGCAGGTCTTAGAGGCTATACATGTAATAGAGGCGACAAAGATCCTTAGGACTACTAAGAGTGTTTAGACTATTCAGGCCTTAAAGTCTTAAAAGACAAAAGAGCATAAACAGGTCATAGATGCTGCACATTTCATATGGTTTTTCTAAAGTCATATAAGTCTACACGGGTCATAAAGGCAACTCAGGTCATAGAGACTACTCAGGTAATATAAGCTATAAGGTCATAGTGTATAGTATAATACTTTTGGCTACACAGGCTTTACAAGTACACAGGTTATAGAGGCTATGTAGATCACATAGTATATGCAGGCAATAGAGGATACTCAGGACATGGAGCTCTTTAGATCATAGAGGATATTGGGGCATAGATTTTGCAAGCCCTAGATGTACTTGAGTAACAGAGGCTATGTAGATCATAGAAGATGTGGAGGACATAGAGGCAACTCAGATCATTTAGGCTACTCAGACCATAAAGACTCAGGAGATTATAGAGACTGCACATGTCATAAAGGCTATGGTGATCATAGAGACTTTGAAGAATATAGAGGCTTCCCAACTCAGATATTATGCTGGTTGAAGAGGCTACTCAGAAATGTAGATGTCTAGGACCACAGCCAATGTGTAAGTATTTACAAATGTGATATTGAAATCCTGAAACTTATCAATGAACAGAACAAACCCACTGACTGCCTGGCATATAGAATTCATGTACTTCCAGGAATTTCTCCTTCTCTGTTCCTATTAGGAATGACACAAGTCTGCCTACAATAGGACAGGAAAATTCTATCCTGGTTGTCCACACCTTCTGTGCTGAAACATGTAACTTAACTGAGCATCTCACTCTCCCAGAGATTCCAGAAGGGGCAGGCTCTCAATGGGACCCTGGCTCCTCAGCCATGACCAATCATCTAGTTTTTAGTCTATCCTTGAGTGGTTACCTTCAATGCCCCAAGTGTGGGCCAGATATGTCCTCAGGAATGTGTGCTTCTTGGGGACAAGGCTAGGATTGGAAATGTTCAAAGTGCCAGTGGTAGGCATCACTTCACACCCCAGATTCACCCTGAAGCCATATCACACCCACCCCCTAGGAAAAGTAGTTCTTCAGGGAATTATTTCCTTCCCGTTCCTTCCTGAAATTTTTTAGGGAGCTTATATGTAGCTACTTTTAATCCTGGTGATCTCCTACTGCATTATTGATATATTTTCAGAATATATTTGCTGTGGTTACTCTGGGGTTACTTCAGGTTAATGCCCTCCATGTTACCCCTGGCTGCTCAGATGTAAACAATTCATCGCTTCTTTGTAATGCTCAGGTAAGGGTGATTCAAATACCATAAGGATGGGCTAGAGGAACCTTGAAAAACATGGAGGCACAAGACCCTAGGCTGGGTAAAGGGCTCCTCTGAGCATGTACAATTAACATCCAGCTCCATCTTGGGCCAAGCCTGCCTAACACCAAAGAGAAAGTTGTTTTCCTGCTTCCTTAAATATCTTCCTCATTGTCATGTTAAGAACATACTCAGAGTGAATAAACTCCCATGTTTGCATTCTCAGTTTCCTATACCTCACTGTAGAGACTTTTAATTCAGTTTTACCCCAGTTGTCCTTGCATTCAGGCCAGGGTAAGGCATTTCCTGTGGCCCCTGCCTTCCTGTGGTGGATTTATCTTATCCATCCAGCAAGAAGGGAATGACTTCTGGGGTGCAAGAAGATGCCCTAGATGTATCAGTGTGTGTTCCTAGCCCAAGGTAGGCAACCACCCATGCAAAATTTTCTTCCCAGGTCAAAACTGGGGCCAGGAATTCTCACATCCTGGAAGAAAAGTTGTTCTTTCCCTGAAGGTTTACTCCCTGAGCCTGCCTGAAATAGTCTCAGGCTGTTTACAACTAGCATCTTTTCATCTGGGTCTCCTACTCATGGGATAAGTAAATTAACCCCACTTCTCCCATGGACTTTGAGTGGCAAAGTACTTTTTTGACCCCTGGATCCTCAGGGGTGATCAACTGTTCTCGTAATTTTCCTAAATGTGAACAAGGGGAGTTAATGACAATAACCCAAATTTGGCTCACAAGTACCCACAGGAATGTGTTGGTTTGGGACAGATTTTGGGTGCAGGGTTCAGTGCATGTGCACTGGATATCCTGCCCCCACCTGGGACCCAGCCTTGCCCACCTCATGGGAAAATCAGTTATGTCAGCAATTTACATCTCCCTCTTCCTGACAGGAATGGCCTCAAGGTGACTACAGCTGCATGCCAAGTGTCAACTGATTTTGTGGTCAAATCTTGGTTTCAATTTTATCTCAGTGCAATGCCTGTCTCTCCAGATAGGACCAATGTTTCTCCATTTATATCTGACCAAGGTAGTCTTATTCTAATGCTGCAATGTTGGGTTGGAAGAAACCTCCAACTTCATGACCCAACACTAGGTGTAGCATTCCATGCATGTGCACCTAACATCCTAATTCCAACCTAGGCCAAGCAATTTGTACCATGTAATACATAGTTAATATAATAAATAGTTTCACTTTTGGTAATTTTGTGTTCCCTTGTTTGGACAAAAATGGCATGAGGATACCTTCCATTGGCACTTTGATTACATAAGTCTCCTCGATTATGTGTTAAATCTTTTACTTTAGTCTACCCAATGTATTCCTGCTGGCCAATTTTCTTCATTCAGTACTTGACATCACAGCTGTAACCAATCAATCTCCTTGTCAGCCTAGCCATCAAAGAGTAAACCCTATGTTCTAAAGTTGTACCTGGAATGTATACATGTGCACTTGAAATCCCACCAAAACCAGTGTAGATATGGTAAATCCTCTAACTTGAATATACAATTCTGGTCTTTCAAGGAATTTCTTCCTCCCTTTTCTTCTCACAATGGTCTTTGTGAGATTATATTTTGATTTGCTGATTATATTTTGCAGTTTTGCATCATGTTTTTCCCCTAACTCTCTGTTGAACCTTCAGTTTTCCTTATTTTACTGGGGCTCCATAGGGGAAATCTCTTAGTGTAGTCATTGGCTCCCCAACTTTGACCCATCCATCCAGTTATTAGTCTGGCCTTGGGAACTTCCAATGTCCCAAATGTGGGAGAGAAGAGCCCTTAGGAATGTGGGACTCTGGGATAAAAGTCTGGGTACTTAATATCCTAGAGTCTTCCTAGAAGCAGATTAATCCAGTTACCTAAGAAAAGCAGTTCTACTCCATCTAAAAAAAGTTCCTCCTTCTTCCTTCCTGGAATTATGTCTGCAGCCTCTGACAACTTTAATCCTGGTGGTCTCCTTTATCTTAAGTGATAATTTTACCTTGGTTTTATCCAGTTTCCTCTAATGTTATTGTAGATCAACATGCATCATGTGTAGACATGGAAAATCCTCTAACTCTTTTGCCGAGCTGCCCAGGTTTGACTAATTCATCCAGAAAAGGGTAATTTCAATGCCATTTTATTTTAATAATTTTATATACCCAGAGAAGTTGTTATTATGAAATCGTGAAATATTCAGAGAAGGATAATTTCAATGCCTGTCTGCCCAGATGTAACCAATTCATATATGCTTTTTAAAAATATCTATGTTTTTTAGAAGTAGTTGGACACAATACGTTTATTTTGTTTATTTAGTTTTATGTGATGCTGAGGAGGCTGTGCAGTTCATAGAAGATACCATTATTGCAGAAGTTACATAAGCCTTAGAGGCACTTCAAGCCATAGAAATTGTGATGCAAGTCATAGGGACTATTAAGGTCATTTATGCTACTTTGACCACAAAGGTTATAATCATACTAGAGGCTACACTGATCATAGTGGGAACTCGGATCATAGAAGTTACACCATTCATAGGTGCAATCGAGGTTGTAGAGGCTACTGAATTCATTCAGATTACTCAGGCTATAAAAGCTATATATACCTTCATGGTTCTGCAGGAAATAGAGGCTAATTAAACTGTACAGGATACACAGGCCATAGAAACTAAGCAGATCATAGAAGCAACAGAAGATACAGAGACTATGCAGGTCATAGAATATAGGCAGGTCATATGGGATACTGTCATTTAGATTACTCATGTAATAGAGGCTACATGGTTCCTAGAGGCTAATCTGGCTATAAATCTATGCAGGCTATTGAAGATACACAGAATATATAGGAAATTTATGGCATAGAAGCTATGGTGGTCCTAGAGGCTACACAGGTCATAGGAGAAACTAAGGTTATTAAGGCAACTTAAACAATAGATGTTACTCAGGCCAGAGAGACTTTGCAGGCCATAGAGGCTCCTCAGTTCATTTATGCTACTCAAGGCATAAAACTTACACAGGTCATAGAGGTAAAGATTGTCAAAGTGGCAAAAGAAGCCATGGTATGTACATTGTTATACAGGTTACTAAGGATATAGTGGCTATGTTGGTCACAGGGACTACTTCTGACTTCTAGGCTACTCAGGCTAAAGCCCTTATGTAGGTATGTAGGTCACAGAGGCTCTTCAGGCCACAGGTAATAGTTAGGTCATAGGAATTATTTAGTTCATACAGACTATACAGAATATAAAGGCTATTGAACTCAAAGAGGTCACTCAGGACACGGAGGCTACATAGGTCATAAGGGTTTGAAAAGATCAGTTAGGCTACTCATACTCAAGAGGCTACACAAGTCATAGAGGCTACAGGGGATGCAGACACCACATAGAAAATGTAAGATATACAGAACCTTCCAACTATGCAGGTCATAGGGAATACTAATGTCATTTAGGCTACTCACATCATAAGGGGATGCAGGTCATAGATTCTACACAGGTTGCATAGGCTACTTAAGTTACTTAGGCTACTCAGGACACAAAGCCAACACAGATCACAGTGGCTGAACAGGCCAAAGTGTTACACAGGTCATGTCAGACATGCAAGTTCTAAGTGTTATGCAAGTCATTGAAGCCACACATAGATCATAGAGGCTACACAGGTCATAGAGACTTTTCAGGCAATAGATTCTATGCAAGACATAGAGTCTATGAGGTAACAGAGGTTATGCTGGTTATAGAGGCTACACGTTTTACATAGACTACTTAGGGCACAGAGGGTATTCAGGCAGATGAGACAGATAAGGTTATAGATGCTATGCATGCCATATGGGGCTACTCAGGCCATATAGTCTACACAGATCATGGAATATATGCAGGCCACAGAGTTTTTTTTCATGACATGCAGGCTACAACAGTATCAGAAGCTATGAAAATGATAGATGCTACACAGATCATAGAATTTATGCTGGTCACAGAGGCTATTAAATTCCAAGAGGTGTCTCAGAACAAAGAGGATACACAGTCAATAGAGGCTACTTGGATCATAAATGCTACAAAAGTCATAGGGGCTACTCACAAAATGAGGATTCATAGGTCACCATGGTTATGCAGGTTATAGAGTTTGCACAGGTAATAGAGGCTATTCAAGCCGTAGAGATTATTCAGCCATGGATACTACTCAGAACATTGAGGCTATGCAGGTTATAGAGGCTATAAATGTCCTTGGTCTTATTATTAGGCTAATAAGACCAAGAGTCTACACAGGTCATTAAGACAAATCATAAACTCTATGAAGGTCATAGAGGCTACACTGGTCATAGAAGTTGATCAAGTGATAAAGGCTACACAGATCATAGAAGCAACTCAGGTCATAGAGGCTATACAAGCCAAAAAGGGTTTTCAGACCATAAAAGCTACTGAGGCCATAAATCCTATGTAGGACACAGAGAAGCCAGAGGTTATAGAGTCTACTAAGTTCACTGAGGTGTGTAGTGCATGAAGGCTACTCATATCTTAGATGCTATGAAGGCCATAGAGAGCATTCAGGTCATAGAAAAACTACTAAGCCCCTAGAGGCTAGTCAAGCCATAAAGGCTATTACCTTATAAGGGCTATACCAGTCATAGAGGATGTGCAGCCATAGAGGATACACAGGTCATAGAGGCTATAGTGTACATAGATGCTACTCAGTTCATACTCAGGAGGAAGAAGGAGCAAAAGCAAAGAAGGCTATTTAGACTATACATGCCACACATACTAAGGGAGTAAGGCCCTACTGTCTTAGGTCATAAAGGCTCTGTAGGTCATAAAGTCTCTGTAGGTCATAAAGGCTCTGAAGGCTGCATAGTTCAGAGGGGCTACTAATGTCATTTATGCTACTCAGACCATTAAGTCTATAAAGGTCATAGGGAGCATGCTGGTCATAGTGGGTATTAGAGCATAGAGTGTACACACATTAGGTGTACTCAGACAATAAAGGTGATACAGGTTATGGTGATTGGGCAGTTCATGGAGTCTATTTGGGCCAGAAGGTCTGTGCAGTTCATAGGAGCTTGAGAAACAATAGAAACTGGGCAAGTCATAGAGGCCTTGTCAGCCATAGAAGCTATGCAGGTTTACAGGCTTTGAAGTCATACAGGTTTTGCTTGTCATAGAAGCTACTCATTCCACAAATTCTACTCAGGTCATGTAGTATACAAAGGCAAAAGGCTATTGTTTCTGGAACTACTCATGTCCTAGAGTCTATTCATGTTATAGAGGATACTCAGATCATAACAGCTCCTCAGAAAACAGAGGCAGAGCAGGTCATAAAGGCTACATGGGCCATAGAAACTCTGCAAGTTATAAAGGTTACACAGGTCATAGAGGCTTCATAAGTCGTAGAGGATACTCAGATCATAGAGATCACTCATGCTGTAGAGCCTACACAGGCAATACAAGATTACTCAATTATTTGTAGATGCTTAGATCATACAGTTTACACAAGTTACAAGGGCTACTCAAGCCATAGAGGCTATTCAGGCTATTTAGACAAGACAGGTCATATGGGTTACTCACTTCCTTTAGGCTACTCAGACCATAGACGACAGGCAGATCATTAGCCTTACATAGGTCATGAAAAATATACAATCACAGATGTTACACAGTTATAGAAATTTAAAAGGTCATAGAGTTTACTGAGGTTATAGTGACTATAGTGACTATATATTGTATTAAAGGCAATGCAGGTGATAGGGGGCTTCACAGATTACATGTTATTGAGGTTACTTTAGTGACAGAGGCTACTCAGACCACAGGCTATGTAGACAATAGAAGCTTAATCAATCAATGAAGCTATGAAGGTTGTAGAAGCTACTCAGAATCATAGGGTAAGCTACGCATGACATAAAGTCTAAACAATATAAAGCCAGTGTCCATATGTGTCCAAGCTATTATGGGTCACATTGATCTTGAGGGCTTAGTTCTATTATTTTGTGACATCTATGTACATATAAATGATATATGCCCATTCTTATAAATTTATTTTAATAAGTTAATATCAGATGGATATTTTTTACAGTGTGTTTAAATGGATACATAATGGTATGTAACAAATAACTTTAAAAGATATTTTATGCCAGGCTGTAATCCCACTGGTTCAGGAGTCTGAGACAGGAGGATTGCAAATTCAAAGCCAGCCTAAGTAACATAGCAAACCCTAAGCAACTTAGTGAGACTTCACTTCAATATAAAAAAATAAGTAGGGCTGGTATGTTGCTTAGTGTTTAAGCACCCTGGGTTCAATGCCTGGTAAGAAAACAAACAAACAGACAAACAAAAAACAATAAAACAAAAAAATAACAAGGAAAGAAGAAAATTTAAAGTTGCCCTCTTTCAACAATAACAATAAAAATGTATTATGAAACAAAATTTGAATTTTTATCACATTATTTCTCTGTCATTCAGATTTTTGCTTTAATTCATTTTGAACATTTGAGCCTTACAAAACCCAAGCATGATGACACCCATTGAATGACACATTTTACTACCTATGTCTCAAGGTCATTGGATGAAGATACATACACTATGATCGAGGAATCTGCAGTCCTACAAATAGAAATAATGAAAAGCAGGGATGTACAGGTTCCATGAATTTGCAATAATATTCAAAAACTCACAGATTTATTTGTTTAATGGTTTGAAGCCACTGAAAAATTGTTTCCTGAGAGTGAATTTCTATATCAGTAACAGGAAAAAATTAGACCTTTTCCTTACTGTATGCTTCAAAGAAAGGGACACAATTTGATGTCATCCTAACCACAACTAATATTTCCCTGTGTAGTGTCCAGAAAAAACACAGAAAAATATGCTTATATCTTATAAGCATCTTTATATCTTATATCTCCAGTTTTGAACCACAACCAATCCTACCATTAAATGATGCACATTTTGGAACAAAACAAAAAAAATTGCATCACATAATTTCTCTGACATACAGGATTTGCTTGTATGTAATTATATATCAGATTAAAATTATGTAAATAAAACAGAGTAATATTGTAAAGAAAGCTGCATGGTGATGTCCATGCTAATGTTCCACTGTTGTTAGCATCTTGGAGGAATAGGAAGTGTTGAGAGCCACAGCCAAGCAGCCCCAGCAAACTTCCAGCTGATTGGCTCACAGCGGCCCCAGCAAACTTACAGCTGATTGGCTCACCGCAGCCCCAGCAAACTTCCAGCTGATTGGCTCCTCTGCGGTGAGGCTCATTGGGCTGTTTCCCCACCCTTTCAGACCATGGAGCTGCTCATTGGGGGACTCGCTTGGCTCTGCCCACACAACTCAGCCAATTGGCCCAAAGAGTGATTGAGGTGCTGGCCTGAAGAGCCGGTGGTGGCAGATGGGCTCTGAGGGAATTCCTGAAGAGCTAGCGTGGTTCTGAGTGTGCGTTCTAAAAATAAAGTTAATTCCTGCTTGATAAGTGGCTCCTGAATCGTGCCCAGGCAGACTGCGGCATTTGGTGGCCTGCACAGGGAACTACTGAGGGTAAGTGATAAGGTAAACTGCTCGCCCCTGAGGGCAGGGCGAGAGGATGGGTAGCCATTTTAAGATTCTTCTTTCATTTTGTTTCGCTTTTGTTTTAAGTTGCCTGTCCCTGGAGATGGGTGAGATGGAAGAAAAACCACTCACATCAGAGGAAAAACTATTTGCGTCTGAGGAACAGATAGGGAGAAAGGACATATGGACATTTCAGGAGGATAGAAAGGCTGTCATAATGAATTTTTATTCCATTTTTGTTTCATTTTGTAAGGCTTTTGTTTTGCATTATCTTAGTGAGGGGTATATTTATCACAGAAATATGGAATTAAAAATTAGTAAAAAACAAACCAAAAAAATGTTAAGTAAGTTATTAGAGGAAGGAGGCACCCCAGTAATATCAAGAACAATTGGGCATACAATGTTGAAGATTTAAAAAGGATAGAAAAGAAAAGCCCAGGAACTCTGCCAGTTGACACATTACTGTTATGGACGTTGGTACAATCTTGTTTACTTAGTCAAGGAGAAGACATTTTAGATCAAGTAAAAGAGGAGGCCTCTCGAGATAGTCAGAAAGGGGAAGAAAGTTTACAGCAGAAAAGGCCATCAGGGGAAAAGTTACAACAGGAGACTGCTACTAACACCTTTCTATCACCAGAGGGCATAAGTGTCCAACCAACAGCTCCACTTCCATATGCTGGGAGGCCCCCAACCCCCGTAGTTGATAGATGGGATCCTGAGACAGGACCTCAAATATTAGCATGCCCTGTATTTGAGCAGGCAGGAGGGCAGCGAATTTCACCATGCTTTAGATGTCAAAACAGTGAAGCAGCTAAAAGAGGCTGTAACAACCTATGGTCCTCAAGCACCCTTCACTGTAAGCATGTTTGAATCCATTACCAACTTGAACATGATGCCAGCAGATTGGACTAATATGTTTAAAGCTGTGCTAAATGGAGGACAATACCTGTTATGGAAAGTTGCCAATGAGGAATTTTGCAAGGAGACGACTAGGCGAAATGCAGCAGCCGGTTATCCTCAGAGAAATCTAGATATGTTGTTAAGAAAGGGACCTTATGAGGGTCAACAGCAACAAATTGGATATGATCCTGCCATATACTTACAAATTGCTGTAGATGCAGTTAGGGCATGAAAGATTTTACAAGGACATGGAGGTTTACAAGGTCAATTATCTAAGGTAATACAAGGAGCTAATGAACCTTATGCTGAATTTGTAGATAGGCTTATTCAAAGAGCTACCAGAGTTTTTGGGAATACAGAACAAGCAATGTCATTAATAAAACAACTGGCTTATAAGCAAGCAAATGGTTGGTGCAGAGAAGTCATTAGACCATGGAGACCTGAAGATTTAAACACATATATTAAATTATGTAGAGACATTAATGAACAGGGGCAAGTCTTTTCAGCTGGAGTACAACAGGATTTAGATGCCAGGCCAAAAACATGCTACAAATGTGAACAAACAGGACATTTTAAAAGGAATTGCCCAATAGGAGGAGGGTTTAACAAAACTAGGTATCAAAGGAGTAGAATACCAGATATTTGCCCACAATGCCATAGAGGGAGACATTGGGCTAATGAATGACGTTCTCAAACCACCATAGAGGGTACTCCATTATCAAAAACAGACAAGAGCCAGGTGTTTACCACAATATCATGGAGAAAGGCGTCGGGCTCCATTGCCAAAAAATGGACAAGGGGGCCCAATGCTCCGGGGCCTACGACCACAAATATATGGGGCACTGGAGGAACCCAGCAACACCATCAGTGTAGTCCCAGGACACATTATACATTAGATCCCTCACATTATCCATTAGATCCCTTCAAACCAGAGGGAATGCAGGATTGGACATCTGCACCTCTGCCAGAGCAGTACTAACTCCAGAGATGGGAGTTCAAATCATTTCCACAGGGGTAAAAGGGCCTCTTCCCCAAGGAACAGTAGGCTTATTATTGGGATGCAGTTCTTCTACTCTAAAAGGACTTATGATAAGTCCTGAGGTAATTGATCCCAATTATGAAGGTGAAATAAAATTTTTAGCCAGTTCTCCAAGGGGTATATATTTAATTTCACCAGGAGATAGAATAGCACAGTTACTAATAATACCCAGCCTACATGATAAATTTTCCAGTCGCACTGTAGAAAGAGGTTACGGGGGATTAGGCTCCAGAGGTGTACATTGGGCAATGCTTACTTTAAATTTAGATTCTCACCCCATGCTAAAACTAAATATTTAAGAACATGAATTTAATGGGCTACTGGATAGAGGTGCAGACATTAGCATCATCTCTCGTCAAGAATGGCCAAAGCAATGGCCGTTACAACAAGCCACTCAAATGCTTTGAGGCCTAGGAGTGGTGACTAAACCCCAAAGAAGTGCAATGGTATTAGATTGGAAGGATCCTGAAGGATGTAAGGGAACTATACAGCCATATGTATTGGATCATCTTCCTATAAATTTATGGGGATGAGATGTCCAAGATCAATTAGGACTAACATTAACAAATAACATCAATTCAAATGTGTCCACTATTATGGCTAGACAAGGTTTTAGGAAAGGAAAAGGATTGGAAGAAACAGGAAAAAGTATAGTGACACCAATACCAATAGAACAAGAAATAGATAGACATAGATTGGGTTTTCAGGAGGGGTCACTGAGACAATAAAAATTACTTGGAAATCAGAAAGACCAGTATGGGTTCCTCTGTGGCCCCTGACTAAAGATAAGATACAAGCAGCCCATGACCTGGTCAAATAACAATTAGTGGAGGGACATATACAAACTTCTGTATCTCCCCATAATACTCCCATTTTGTCATTAAAAAGAAATCTGGTAAATGGAGATTATTGCAAGATTTAAGAGCCATTGATAATGAGATGGTTATTATGGGACCTGCTCAATTGGGGATTCCCCAATTGTCTGCTTTGCCAAAAAAATGGTATGATTTAGTTAGAGATATTAAAGATTTTTTTTTTCAATTCCAATTTCATCCTGAGGATAGTCCACGTTTTGCATTTACTATCCCTGCACTGAATCATGAAGGTCCTGATCAGAGGTATGAATGGAAAGTACTCCCTCAAGGGATGGCTAACAGCCCAACTATGTGTCAAATTTATGTTAACAAAGTAATACAGCCACTTAGAAATCAAAATCCTGAACTACAAATATTTCACTATATGGATGATGTATTATTAGCACACAAAGATAAAAACACATTGGTAGAATGTTATACCACACTTACAAACTTATTAAAAAGTTATAATCTAGAGATAGCAATAGATAAAGTACAATTAAATTTTCCAATTAATTATTTAGGAGTTCTATTATCCTCAACCATGGTCCGTCCACCAAAAATTCAAATACGAGTAGCTCAACTAAAATCACTTAACGAATTTCAAAAGTTATTAGGAGACATAAATTAGATAAGGCCTTATCTAGGCATACCAACAGGAGAGTTGGGACCTTCATTTGATATCCTAAAAGGTCCATCAGATCCAAATTCACCCCGCATGATAATGCCTGAAGCAAGAAAGACATTAAAAATCATTGAAACATATATGGAACATATGCATTTGGATAGAATTGATATAAGTTTGCCTTTATTATTTATTGTACTACCAATAAAAAATATTCCTACAGGAGTATTTTGGCAAGGAGGCCCATTATCGTGGACACATTTGTCTTATTCTCCTAACACTATTCTTACTAGGTATCTTGAGGCTGTAGGACAATTAATACTCAAAGGAATAAAAGAGGCAAAGGGAGTGTTTGGAATTTCTCCCCCAAAAAATATTACTCCATATACTATGGATCAAATTGATGAGTTAGCTAATGAGTTAAATACTTGGGCAATAATCATGTGCAAATCTAATGTTTCATTTGATAACCACTTACCATCTAATCCTTTGTTGTCTTTTTGGTCTTTGCATCCTGTAGTTTTTCCAAAAATGACAAGAAAAACAACTATCATGAATGCTCCAAATATGTTCACTGATGAGTCAAATAATGGTACAGCAGTAATAGTAACCCCTGACAAACTTACATTTTTATTACCCAAACAATCAGCTCAAAGGGTAGAGCTTAATGCAGTATTACAAGATTTTGTGATGTTTAAAGTTTCTGTATTTATTTTCCGATAGTCAGTATATACTGAATGCTATAGTATCCCTTGAAGATGCTGGTAGGATTTCCCCTTCCTCTACTGTTTTCTCTTTGATTTCCACTATACAAAGTCTAATCTGGAACAGAAAAGATCCGTTCTTTATAGGACATATCAGGGCACATACAGGATTGCCTGGAGCCCTTAGTTTGGGTAATGATTTAGCAGATAAAACTACACATGTCATACATATTTTCTCTACACTAGAAGAAACTACAAATTTTCATAAAAGGTTCCATGTCAATTCTAATACTTTACAAAAGCATTTTAAAATATCTAAGGGATAAGCTAGACAAATAATAAAACAATGTCAAAATTGTGTGACCTTTTTACCACAAGTTAATCTTGGAGTCAATCCTAGAGGACTGATACCTAACCATATTTGGCAGATGGATGTCACACACTTGCCAGAATTTGGAAAATTAAAATATTTGCATGTTACAGTTGATACTTCTTCCGGATTTTGATGGGCTTCCTTCATGCCGGAGAAAAAAAAATTAAAGATATTATAGCTCATTGCTTACAAAATTTTGCCACTGTGGGCATTCCAAAACAGTTAAAAACAGATAATGGCGCTGGTTATAATTCTACCTCTTTTAAACAATTTTGCTCATCATTTGGCAGTACTCATATAACAGGAATCCCATAGAATCCACAGGGACAAGGCATAGTTAAAAGAGCTCATCAAACTACTAAAATGTACTTATTAAAGCAAAAAGAGGGAATTGGGAAGGGGTATATATATCCCCCAACGATAAACTTAAAATAACCCTTTTACTCTGAACTTTTTAAATTTGGATTCATCACGGCTTAGTGCTGCGGAGAGGCATATGTGTCCAAAAAATGTACATAAGCCCAAGGTACTTTGGAAGGATATTCTAACAGGACAAGGAAAAGTACTGGGGGTCTGTTTGTGTGTTTCCACAGGGAGAATAGCAGCCAATTTGGATTCCAGATAGACTAACTAAGGTCCTGACCCAGTGATTGTCTGGAGTCAGGGGTCTGTTTGTGTGTTTGCACAGAGAGAACAGCAGCTGATTTGGATTCCAGAGAGATTAACTAAAGCAATTTCTACAGACCAAAAAGAAGATGATTTGGCTCAAATCCATAACAGCTGATATCCAGAACTCCAATTTGGCTATCCTTACATCTGCGACAGTGGTTCTCCCACACCTGGAGGCTAATGATACCTGGATGATTTTTTCAATATCTATTTTATTATTACCTTTTCCTACATTATGAAGTTCTACTTTGATTTTTAAGCTCATACAGACCTAGGTTAATATTTTGCTGATCAGTTCTATTTTTTTGACTGTGGAGTTTTTAAACATTGCAATGGAGATTTCACCTGTAAAAAGTTACAAGGCCTTTAATATTATGTTATGTGTTGTATGTATTATATTATGTGTGCACACTTGTGTTTTGTGTTGTGTGTTTGTATGTGCATATGTCCGTATATCATATATGATGAGCACTCATGATAAAATGGATCCAAATATTTTTTTTTCTTATTCACGTGATTTAAATGGTTTAATTTAAATTGGGTAAACAGGTGTTGAGGATTGTTTTAATATGTGAACAAAAAAGGAGGTTAACAGATCTGTTTGTTTACTTTCACCTTTTCTTTTCATTATATTTAATAATTCTGTTCAGGATAATGTAAATTGTTCATAAAATTGTTTTCTTTTAGTGCCTGCTGGAATGTTACATAATTTTTTCTTTAGCCATTATTGCCAGAATTCCTATCTTCATCCCAGTGCCGGTGAAGACAAAGATAAAACCAAACTACAGCTTCTGCAATAGCTATCACTGAACTTCTTGCAGAACTTGGCTCAACTATGTATCACTTGTATGCATTGTGAACTATCTGTTGGTGCAGCGAGTTGCGGTCTTGCTGGGGTATTTTTGCTGATGGTGTCATTGGTGGTACAATTTTTCCAAAAGGGGCCATCAATTGGCTTGGTTGTATCCTCCTCCCTTCTGCTTTTGATGGTCATTCAGCTAAAATTTGGGGGCCAATAGAGGTGAGGCAAAGAACCTCATCCCCCCACTGGTACAAAGGCCTATGTACTATGTGGCTGTATGCTGGACTGGTAGTCAATGACAGGTAAGATCCAATTGCAATGGTACCAACCTAAGACAGGAGGCTGATGCCTTAAGTTCAGCTCATTTAATAACGGGTAAGGACTATATGTAGTATTGGACAACCTAAGTAAGGCACGGTCCCTAATCACATGCTTGTTGTTTAATTAAACAGAGAGGGGGAGATATTGAGAGCCACAGCTGAAGTGGCCCCAGCAAACTTCCAGCTGATTGGTTCACCGAGTCCCCAGCAAACTTCCAGCTGATTGGCTCCTCTGTGGTGATGCTCATTGGGCTGTCTCCCCGCCCTTTCAGACCACAGAGCTGCTCATTGGGGGACTCTTTTGGCTCCGCTCACACGACTCAGCCAATCGGGTCGTCCAGCAATTGAGGTGCTGGCCGGAAGAGCCGGTGGTGGCAGTTGGGCTCTGAGGGAATTCCTGAAGAGCTCGCGTGGTGCGGCGTGTGCGTTCTAAAACTAAAGTTCGTTCCTGCTTGATAAGTGGCTCGTGAATTGTGCCCAGCCAGACTGCAGCAGGGAAGAATTCATAAAGATAAGCTAAGAGAAATACTGTGACACATCCTTTCCTAGATGTTCCCCATCAACCTCACTCCTAACACTGCACAGTCCAGAAGATCAGGGGACTGACACACTGTCTTCTATCAGTTGGGTGATCTGAGAAAAACTCACAAATAAGGGCCTTAGGAGTAAGGCTACCAGCTTCACACTTGGATGCCCTCTTGTACTGGGTGCTAATATTGTACTGGAATTTCTGTCTGTAAGAACATGTAAATTACAGGGAATTTAACACGAATTTTTAAAAGAGGTCACATTTGAAGACTCCACTTCTGGTAAGAGGAAGAAAAGGCTAAGTGAGCAGATGAGAAAAACAGATCACTCATGAAAAAAAGAAATGTCCCATCAAATAAGAACATTCTCTTATTTGAACTGATAGTGAAGACTGGGAGGCCCTCATGGTTAAGACTCCCCTCATTATCTGGATCAAGGAAGCAGTCATGTTAGACAATGTGCCATCCTGCAATTACTAAAATAATGTGTGCTCTATGATGCATACATCATCATCCATGTTCACCCAAACTTGTGAGACCTACTCAGGCAGTGGACATGAGCTGGAGGACAGGACAGAAGTAGAGAGAATTGCAGGAGGAGGACACCCCTCTGCAGACCCCACTGCAAGTTTGGGTACTTAGGATCTTCTAGGTGGGCAGATCCAGGGTGAAGGAGAGAAGGGAGCACACATCTGTTCTCTAATCTGCAGTGTGAGCAGCATCCTCCCTCTCTCAGGGATGAGATGACAGATAAATCGTGTTTTTACTCATCATTTAGATATGCATGGGCAGAGTCACATAGTTAAGAGTTGTCATCATCACACAGCTCAGCTTCACCACTGCTGTCAACCCTCCCCTTCTATAAATAGAAGTAAACTAAGGTAAAAGTGTACCTTGGAGATCTGAGAGTTGATATTGGTTCTGCTTCAAGAAAGTGGGTTTGGGACTGAGGTTTCTGTAGGCAGCACCCTGTACCTTGTAGCACTATTTTAGATGGAAATCTATAATGAGTACTAGGGAAAAATGGCTGGTACCCCCGGGAAAGCAAAACCACCACCCAGTAGATGTCAATCCTGTGAGCACCTCTACTGTGAAATACAGGAACTCCAGCAATAGCAGCAATGGACTGGGAGGGGCTAGCAGAGTCACCTGGCAGGTACACCCTGCCCTGGACTCCCAGGCACACTCAATGCGGGAATGAAGAGCCTGTAAGTGAGCTGAGGGTGAGGCAGGTGCATGCTCAGGAGGCGAAGGAGCCCAGAGAGGAGCGTGTGTCTGGAAATCCTGTCAGAGGTCGCTGTGGACCCAATGAGGAGCAGGGCCCTTGGGCTCCCGCTCCCAAAGATGTGACCCCAGAGTCTGCTCCGCTGGGACTCAGTTTCCCATTCACACAGGGGGCTGTGGAGGTAGGCTGAGGACCCGCTGTGCAGCCTCATTAGTCCTTCCTCAAGGAATGCGGTGGACTCTGCTCAGGTGAGCTGGGGTTCTGGGGTTTCTGGGAGAGCCCTGGGAATGTCGCCTTGGAGGCTTGATTTTATGGAAGTGACCATCATCCTGGCATGTAACAGAGACTCCTCCTGGTGCCTGCATTACAGGCAGTGTGACCTAACTGCCCAGAGAGGGTGGGCGTGTGACGTGGATGTCACACGCTGGTCCTGGTTTGGCCCCCATGATCCCCCTCATTGATCCCGGGCAGGGCTTCCTGGCCCTGGGCAGTGAGAGAAGCGCTGATGGGCAGCAGCCTTAACCCTGCAAGGGGTGACCTTGGGGACTAAATGCAGCTGTGAATCAGGACACAGAGAGATGCCACCTTTCAGGCTGGTGTAAAGCCAGCTCAGCTTCGTGGTCTCTAAAGGACAGTTTAGCAGTGGCTGGGGCGGGACCAGAGATGACAGCATTGTCATGAAGATTGACAGGTGGAAAGTAATCTCCTATTTATTTAAGCCAAAACTACTGTGGAACAGGCTCTGCTCCAGACAGTGAGGACATAGGTAAGAAAACATCAGCCAGGAATCCCTGCTTCTCTGGGAGAGGGCTGCTGTTCCTTTGTCTGGCCCAAGAATTCAGACACTGAACCCATTAAGCATGTGATCCAATGTTGCCACCCATGGTGATGTTTCACATGTTCGATTCTAAAACACACTCCTCATCATGTCACTCAGCTGCCCTCCATCCTTTGCTAGTTGAGAGATAAAGGTTTCCTTCAGGAGCTGTCTCATGCCTGCTTCTCTAGTTGCTTCTCTAGTTGCTTCTCCCAACCCTCCTTCCTGAGGTTTCAAGAACACCTGTCTCACCTCTACATGTCCATACCTCTGCTTGATGCATTTACCTACCCCTTTGTTAGAAGTGCTGAATTCCTTATTAGACACTAGATAGTGCCAGAATTGTACTTAAGACTTTATTTCTAGAGTCACCAGATATATGCCTACCAATTGGCTGGCTTGGTTATTGGAAAATTTAAAAAAAAAAACTTGCAGTACTTGTTTTACAAGAAGCCTGTGTCTTTTTCTCAGTACAACTCTTAAAGAATTTTATGTATGGAATTAATTATCCCACAATTAAAGGGAGTATCATTACATGCACTACCCAGAGAGTTCACTGTCATTGTGGGTAAAACAATGGAGTTCTCTCTCTCTCTCTCTCTCTCTCTCTCTCTCTCTCTATATATATATATATATATATATATATATATATATATATATATATATATTAAGGGTCTGAATTCAGTCATGGGTCATGGTGTCTTCCTACATCTGTTGTTCTTTGGATGTTTCAGGAATCTTTGCTAATGTTGGAGGTATTATGTATTCTTTCCTAGGCTCTGATTATTATAAGCCAATAAATAGAACACACACACACACACACACACACACATCATAGATGCCAAGTATTATCTGGTATATTGCTTGTAGTTTCCCATTGGGTATCTGTAGGCAGTAGTGAAAAACTAGTGTGTTTTAGCAAAAGCAGCCTTTAAATCCCTGTGATCTGAGGAGGATTTGTGGCTGTTTAGTAGAAATTGCCACCATAGGCATGTGCGTCAATAGTATATATATTATGTAACATGATGACATGACTAGGTAATAGGGGAACAAAAGTGGTTGAACCTGACTTATTTATTTATTTATAATTATATACATATTGCATACATATAGTTACATAGTTAGAATTTTGTGAATACACACACATATGTTTATAAGATTGTCTCAAAAAATAAGCAGGAATTTGTATTATGGATTTGTGTTGGGTAAGGGGCAAAAGACCAATGACAATTCCTGAATTTTTTTCTTGAGCAAGCTAGGGACTTATTTGACATTCAATCCTGAATGAGGCAGAAAGACCATATGAGGCAAGAAAAAGAGTGTTGATTTTGAGGAAGCCTTTTGCATTGTTGTTTGTGATGCCCACTATATATTCATGTGAACAGGTCTGAAGGTGAGAGGAGGGGGCTGGGAAGAAGATGGACAATTGGGAGGCAGAGCAATGTTGTATGTGATATCTATATATATCTATATATATATATATATATATATATATAGATATATATAGATATATATAGATAGATAGATAGATATACATATATAAAACTATGCATGTATAGTATATGTATATATACTATGTAATATATATATATATATATATATATATATATATATATATATATATATATTTCTTTATGCCTCTAAGTAGAAAACTCTTATTGGGGACATAGAGTAAAAGGAGAGCAAGGAGAAACATGCAATTAGTTGAGTTGCACCACCTTGAATTACCTGAGAATTGGAATCTGGAATTCAGACAAGAAGGACTCAATCTTTTATATTTGGGCATGTGGATGACATGGGAGCCTAAAGTCAAAAGGTTACTACAATCTTTTGAATGAAAATCCATGTGAATTGCAGTTAGTGGTTAAACAATTGGTATGTTCATGGTGTCTTCCAGGTGCATTGTCAGCTGTGGGCACAGCAGACATGTATTGGTAGGCTCTATGAAAAGCATTATCCACCTGTGTCCTCTAAAATTATAGCCATTGTAGAGATGAGAAAACACAGGTTCCTGGACATAAAATGACACCTCAGCAGCACACAGAGAACAATCCAGACACAGAACTGTATGAAATGCCTTCAAAAATCCAGATAGGCTGGTTTGATCCTGATATATATTCATTTTTCTCCAGTCATAGGGAAGAAAGATTTTTCCTATTTATTTTTCCTGTTAGAATTTCCAAAGAAAAGTCCTAGAATTCCATTTGAAATAACCTCCAAAAATAAAACAGACAAGAAACCCACAATCCATACACAGAAGAAAAAAAGGGAAATACATTTTTAATAATTAAAAGTGAATCCACTTTTTCCTGAAATCAAACTCCAGCTGCCTCTTATGATCTATTTTCTTATCTTTGAAGCCAGAAATCACAAAAGAAATGCATGCAAGAAACAAACTGCCATTTTATACAGGAGACATCTAGGTATTCAGTAATCCTAAAAAATTCAACATCTTTAGAAATTAGAGAAATGTTAAATGAAATCCCATCCTAGACAAAATTAGAATTGATGAATATATGAAACAAATTTATTCCCAAGAAGGAGTTTAAGTTATTATTATCTTTAGTGGAAACTAAATATGCTAATAAAGATACATAATACTCCCCCACAGAAACAGGCATACTGAAATTATAGCACATCTGACCCCAATAACATGTAGGAACACAGCAGTACTCATCCAAACACATGAAACCCAGGGGCATGATTCAAGAGACTGTACCTTTTGGAAGTGATAAATAATAAACTATGGAGAAAATGGTCAGTAGGGGCCAGCCACATTTTTAGTCACAGTATATCCAGTTTAAAAAAATTGTACAAGATACCATGTTTAGGTTTAATATACATGCCATATGCATGCAGTTTTCCATGTACACAGGTTTAAAAAGAAATTATATCTAACTTACAAGAAAATAAAATCATCAGAAGCACATTAAAAACTCAATTACACACCCCATGTGTAGATAATAAAACTCATCATTTCAAAGATGATAATTTTCCCCAAAATTAACTTACATTATTTTCCCAACAAAATTCCTATGTGTGTATATATATATATATATATATATATATGAATATATAGCAGTGAATTTTACATTTATGTGCACCTATGAAGCAGGGATTTTAAAAAACTCTAAATAAATAGAAGGAACACCGGGGAAGGAGAAGAGGTAAAAGGGAAGTACTGCATGCTGAAGTAGAACAAATTGTATTCCATGCTTGTATGATTATACCACAATGAACCTGAATATTATGTTTAACTATAATGCACTAATAATAAAAAAAGCATACTTTACTTTTAATGAAAGGAATCAAAACATACAGTTCTAAACCTCATCCACAAAGTTAAATATATGTGAACTTAGTCAAGAAACTTCTCAATTATAAGAGAAAAAGAAGTAATTATCATTACCTGACATATATATTATGAAACTTTACTATTACAATAAACAAGGAATCACAATATAAACAATCAATACGTGAATCCATGTTTAAGTAAAAATGATATACTTAATTTCAATAGAATGTCGATATACATCAAACCATAGCAAGGCCATCTCAGTTAAAAAAAAAAAAAAGGAGGAGGAGGAGGAGGGGGGGGGGGGGGGAGGGGGGAGGGGGGGGAGGGGGGGGGGGGGGGGGGGGAGGAGGGAGGGAGGGAGGGAGAGAGAGAGAGAGAGAGAGAGAGAGAAAGAGAGAGAGAAAGAAAGAAAGAAAGAAAGAAAGAAAGAAAGAAAGAAAGAAAGAAAGAAAGAAAAACAGAAAGTAAAACTGAAAAGTGCCTAACTTAGGAATAATCAAGGACCCCTGTACACCACAGCTCTTCTCCTGCAGGAAAATGCAGTTGGCATTTGGAAATTGTATTCCGATGCTCTTCCCACCTGTCAATCACCACAGCTTGGGAAGATGCTTGGCTACAGCACTTGCTTACTAGATAGGACTTGAGCAGGGGCTAAGGCTGCCTCGAGGGGATGGGGAGGCTGCCTCAGGGGATGGGGGGGCTGCCTCGAGGGGATGGGGAGGCTGCGAGGGGTCTTGGCCACTGACACACTCCCCACCTGGCTGACCAGTGGGACTGAGGGACACTGCCCCCGAAGAGGGCTCAGGCCTGTGGACGCAGAGAGTGCCTGGAGTCCGGGTCTGCCAGCTCATGATCCCGCCACAGGCAGTCCCGCTTGATGGCCTCCCTGCCCCAGTCTCCCAGTCCAGTCTCTAATCCAAGTGGCACTGCACACTCACCACTTCCTGGTGCTCAGCATCCAGACCTGCCCTTGGGAGCTTCATCACCTGCACAGCAGAGCAATCCGGGATCTTAGCCAGGGGAGCAAAGCCTGGAGCTGAAGGGCAGGAATGGCGGACTCTGGAGAAAAGGCCCAGTCAAGAGCAAGCGCAAGCGCGGAAGCAGGAACCCTTCTCACCAGCTGTCCTCAGGTTTGAACTGTTCTCAGAAAGAGTTTCTGATTGGACAGGGCATCAGTCAACTCCCCGGAGCCTGAGCCCAGAGAGCCTTCTTTTTGAGGGAGAGGGGATGATATCCACTCCAGGCAAGAATGAGGCCAGAATGACAGGTTTGGGGTTGCAGTGTTTTTTTTTTGTTTGTTTGTTTGTTTGTTTGAATTGCACCCCAGAGTCTCAGGCTGCTGCTATTTTAAGGCAAGAAGTGGGATCCCAGAAGTGGGATCTAGCCCAACTACAGAACATTTGCATTTAACCTTGTATATAAGGTAATTTCAGTTCATAGATTATATATGCCTGTATATTATTCATAATTAAAAAAATGGCAATTACTGTAAACATTTTCATTCAACTTTTCTGTTCTCTGGTCTTCTTGGGGGACCAATAGAACTTTGAACTGGGAAGCAACCCTCTAAAGCAAAAATGTCTGCATAAGGCACAAGGGTAACTTAAAATTTTCTAGGATTCCTATTAAAAAATGAAAAGAAACAGTTGAAATTGATTTTAATATCATAACCCAATATAACCAAAATATTACATTAATGTGACTAAGTATTAGTAATGAAGTATTTGTGTTTTTGGAATGACACCCTAAAATCTGACTCTCTCCAGCATATCTGAGCTCAGCAGCCAAGTTCCAAATTTGAGAACTGTAGGTCCCTTTACATCATAGAGGTAAGCCCCTATTCTAACTCTTCATGTACTAGAATGAAGCGATAAAATTTTTTGCTAATATTTTTCCTCAGATCCAAAGAGCAGTAGAGACAATGCCCCGAGGGAGAGCAGGGAGTTCCAACCATTAAAGGCTTCCCACTTGGTGCTTGTCACAGGCTCTTTCCCATTGCAGATATCAGCAAACAAAGGAAAATGGGTTCCCAAGGGGTTTGGGGGACACATACCCTGTTATTTGTCCATAGCTTTGACTCTATTGTTTAAATACAAAAGGCAAACTTCTTATTGTCCTTAGACCTAATGACCAGGATGTAAAATCTGGTTTCTTCTATGGAGAAAGTCCCACAACTAATAAACAGCTGGATTGAGACTCAAGATGAGCTGTGTCTGATTGCAAAGCCCAAACTCACCTCCCTCCACCAGATCACAAGACACCTGCAACATTCCTTATTCTCTTCAGATTTGGAAAATGACAATTATTCAGAAAAGCAGGATTTGTGAGATATATATATATATATATATGCCTGTATATTATTCATAAATAAAAATTACTGGATTTTATATATGTATATGCATATATATATATGCATAATCCAGACCAATATATTACCTAGTATAATATAAACAGAACCTTATCATTTATCTGAGTCATCTTGGGCCTCCCATTTCAGAATCCAGGGAATCCTGGTTCAGTTTGCATCAAAGGAAAACACCAGCTAGAATTCATTGCATTCCCCCTTTACACATTAAAATATAGGTTGATATTGAAAATGTGTTAAGTTTAATCAGGTTTTATCAATTATAGACACAGGCTGATCTAGAGGTTCTATGTTTTCAAAACAAAGATGGAAATGGGTTTTAAAGGGAAGCAGCAGAAAATTGTATTATTGAAGGCATAGAGCAAAAGGAAGCCAAGTAGGAATATATAATTATTGGCAGTAACATGAATCATCAGAGAAATTGAATCTGGATTTTAGACAAGGAAGAGGTGAGAGAATGTGTTTGGGCATGTGGATGACAGAAGTTTCCATGGTGACCATGTTATAAGCTTCTGAAAGAAAATTGATGTGAGTTGTCAGATAATGGTTAATCAGTATCTTCACAGTAACTTCAAGGTGTTCTGTCAGCTGTGGATGCCTGCCAACTACCTAGATCAATAGCTTCCCTGAAGCCATTATTAAAATGACTCCTCCAAAAGCATCCAATTGTTAGAGATGAAAAAACACAAACTTCTGGATATCAAATGGCTTCTCAACAACATGTGTCAGAACTGAGAACTGCCCAGCACCGAACTGTATAAAATTTATTCAAAGCTTCTCAAAGTCTGGTTTGTTCCTAATAGAGAGGATTTCCATCTGGAGAAATATGATTCCCTCCCCATTTTAAAGACAGAGGCTACAGAAGACATCCCAGGAGGTCCCCTTGACTTGAAAGACTATTGTTTATTCTTCTTTCATTTGAGGGAAGTCTTCAGAAACAGGTGTCTGAGGTATAGCAAAATGGGAACTCAGCAGTTAAAAGCTGGCAGGCTGTGTTTTTTTCTGTTTCCTAACAGCTGTACTGCTTACTGACACATAACCATAGAGGCTTGCAGTGGCTAACAAATACCTATAAAGCATAACCACAGTATTAGAAGCAGGAAACAAAGTATTGGGGACAGAACAATCCCTCTTTAGGCTTAATGCAGTAAAAGTACCTAAGCTGTATAAGGTAAGAGTCTCTAAGTTGTTGAAAAGCTTGTACCTATGTAAGGAATGTAGACTGCACCATCCAATGGTATTGCACCAACTTTGTTGCCTTGATGTCCCTCAAACTTGCTTATGTATAAAAGTAGAAGGTCCAGTGTGCAAATGGCTCAGACTTTAGGAATCATCCCTCTAGATCACTGACACTATAATAGAGTGTTGCTTCCAGATCTCAGTGTCCTGACACTCATTTTCCCATATATGTCAAGCCAGGTTCCTCACAGGGGCACCTGCTTAGAGACTACAGAGTACAAAAAAGTATATCACAGGGCCCAAACTGCATATGGCTCAGGGAAGAAAAAATATATATATTGGCTGTTAATCAACTGAAAAGTAACTCAAGCTTGTCAGCTGAGAAATTGAAAAAAAAAAAAACTAGAAAAGTGTGATTTTATTTGCCACAATGACAATTTCATTTCCTTAAATGCCAGCACTCAGGGAATCTTGGCTTCAGAGAAGCTTCTATAACCAGCGATCTCTTGCTACATCTCTGTGCAGTTTCCTGGACTTCTACCTTTCTCTCAGGTCTGGACACCTTTGTCAGACACCACTGGGAGAGAGATTCAGAAAATTCTGGAATGTACCTAAAGACATTTAATCATCAGGCTATGATATCATCAATTTGGTTTCATGGTCCTATCTAATATTTTTAAATTTATTTTATTTTAGTGGCTCTTCTTAATTATACATAACATAGAATCCATTTTAATAAAATTATACAAGCATAGGAGTTCCTAATTATAATTCCTATTTTAATTATTTTAATTATGAATCCCATTCTTGTGGGTGGGCACAATGGTGGAATTCATTTATGTATTTTATATGCATACAATCTAACTTATGTTAGATTCATTCTATTGTCTTTCCTATTCCTATGTTGGCTCCCTTACTTCAATGCTTCTTTGGATAATCTCCTGAACTTCTCCTCTTTCCCGCCCTCATTTATTGTGGTTTGGCCTCCACATATCAGCAAAACATGCCACCTTTGGGTTTTTTGGATTGGCCTGTTTTACTTAGCATTATAATCTCCATATCCATCCATTTACTGGCAAATGTCATATAGTCATTCTTCTTTATGGCTTAGTAATATTCTGTTGAATATATATACAACAATTTCTATATCCATTAATCTGTTGATGGGCATCAAGGTTGGTTCCATAGCTTAGCTATTGTGAATTATGCTGCTATAAACATTGATGTGGATGTATCCCTGGAGTATCCTTTGGATATATGATGAGGAGGATGATAATTGATTCAAAAGGTGGTTTTATTCCTAGTTTGTTTTGAGGATTCTCCATACTACATTCCAGAAAAGTTATAAAAATTTGCAGTCCCACCAACAACGTATGAGTGTTTCCTTTTCTTTACATCCTCACCAAAATTTGCTGCTACTTGTATTCTTGATAATTGTCATTATAATTAGAGTGAGTTGGAATCTCAGTGTAGTTTTAATTTGCATTTCTCTAATTGCTAGAGATGTTGCCTTCTCAGTGTTTTTGACTCTTGCTTCTCAGTAACAGCATATGTGGTAATTTGGTGACAAGTTTTGCTCTATTTATTAAGTGGAAACAATATTTTCTTTGAAGGATTGACTGGGAATCTTAAGGTACATGACCATTAGTCCAGGGATGCCTCGTACACAGTTGTCCTTCCCATGATTATGAGAAAAATGGATATGTGGTTAGAAGAGGGAAGGGAGCCAGGGAGCAGGAAAGAAATGAATCATACTGGGGCCAAAAATTACACCTTCCCCTATGAAGTGTAGGTGAATGGAAACCAGGCCTGGTTCTCAGATCTTGATTAGAGGAATGGGCCATTTCCCTAAAAGCCTGTTCCCTAGCTAAGCCAAGCTGAGACTGATACCAATGTGTCCAAGATCCTCCAAGCTATGCTATGCGACTTGTCTCTAAGAGTGACAACTGAGGTCAGTTGTCACTTGAACTATTTAGGTTAAATTAATGCAGCCATTCCTTCTGAGCACATTGGTCCAGGTGCTGTGCTCAATGCTGGCACAGAATCTTGGTCAGGGCAGACAAGGCCCAAACTGCCTGAGGATTTTCTAGCCAGTGAAGGTAGCAGCCCCAACCACAAAGGGGAACAGGGCTCTAGATTCATCCTAGTGTTAACAAGCAGCATGTCAAAATATGGTATTAAGCTGTGCTGATGAAGGAAGTCCCTTGTGGGATCCTGCTGAAGAAGGTGGACATCAGGGAGAGAGACAGAGAAAGAGACACAGGGAACTGTGGCCATAGCTGGCAGCATTGTCTGGTGACCTTGAGTTCCCTTACAAGAGGAGAAGCAAGAAGTAAAGAGTTCACTTGTGAATATTCATCCTGAATTGTAAACTCCCTGAGGTCAGGATCAGAGCTCAACATCCAAGCAACATTGGCACATTCAGTCCAATATGAAAGTCCAATCTAAGCCTTAAAATTTAGGAAAATATTCCTCAAAATCACATGCATTCTGCAAAATCAATTTCCATTTTTTGTTGATGTGAAACCCCCATGAAGTAGGACAGGCTAGGCACACCTGGAAGAGCTTTCTAGCCTGAATTCCCAGGGACAGCTGAGTAGGGTATACAGGCCAGAGGTAGCTGTGTGTGGTCTCCGAGGCTCACTCACAATTTTTCATATCTCTGGTTGTATACAAAGTATATTCACACCAATTTGTGTCTTCATACATGTACTTTGGATAATAATGTCCATCATATTTAACAGCTGTGTAGGGCATACAGGCCAGAGGTAGGTGTCCCAGGTAGCTCTGAGGCTCTGAGTGAGGACATGGACTATATTTGGGTCATATCTTTTTTATGTTTCTACACACTGCCTCAGAAGTTCACTAGCACCATATAGTTTTATATGGGTTGAAACATTTTTTTCAAGAAATGCAGCATCAGATAGCACACTAGTAATCTCATCACACATGCAATTAACTATTTTTTTTACATGTGAACATTATCTGAATTAAATCATCCATATTTTTAAACCATCATTTTTAAGTCTGCATAAGAGCTTGTAGAACAGTTGTACCATGATTGACCCATCCATATTGCTCCTCTTGAATATTTGGGTTCCTCCTAGTTTTTAGATATTCTAAAAATAACATGTAAAATATAAAGATCTTGCATGGGAGGAATAGACTAGCTTTTGATAGGGCAGGGGGTGGAAGGGGAGGGGAATGGGCATGGGGTTAGAAATGATGGTTAAATATGATGGACATTATTATACAAAGTACATGTATGAAGACACAAATTGGTGTGAATATACTTTGTATACAATCAGAGATATGAAAAATCGTGAGTGAGCCTCGGAGACCACACATGCACAGGCAGTAGGGAGCAGGCTGAGGGTGAGGAGATGGGGTATGCACATTTTTCAGGCCCAGAAGGCAAACTGCGTGGTGCAGGTGACTGGGAACTTAGTGGTTAGATCTGCTTGGTAAACCTGGTGTGTCACCCTGTTGGCTGCAAGTTTTGTGTGTCTCCAGACACTACCTTCCAGGGTTTTCCATCCAGCTTTCACCAAGGCCTCCCCTGTTATAAAGAATTTCATCACGAAAAATCAGTGGCTCTTAACACCCAGCAGTGAATATGCCACCAGGACAAGAAGTGGGATCTGCCATGGGAAAACTGGCCAAGAACTCAAAGACACTGCAATGGAACCATCGATGGAAAAAAATATTTAAAATTGATCAGATTGGAAGGTAGTTTGTTAGCTGGAGGAGCTGCTGTTGGTCTTGGAACACTGTGCTACTATGACTTGGAATGTCTAATGAGATTGGAGCTATTAAAAAGGTTGTAATTTGTCCCCAGTATGTGAAGGATAGAATTAATTCTACCTATATGTACTTAGCAGGAAGTATTGGTTTAACTACTTTGTCTGCTTTGGCAGTGTCTAGAACACCTGCTCTTATGAACTTCATGATGAGAGGCTCTTGGGTGACAATTGGTACAACCTTTGCAGCCATGATTGGAGCTAGAATGCTAGTATACTCTATATACCATAAGAGCAAAGCCCAGGTCCAAAGCATCTTGCTTGGTTGCTGCATTCTGGTGTGATGGATGCAGTAGTAGCTCCTCTGACAATATTAAGGGGGCCTCTCCTTATTAGAGCTGCATGGTACACAGCTGGGACTGTGGGAGGCCTCTCCACTGTGGCTCTGTGTGCACCCAAAGAAAAGTTTATGAACATGGGAGCACCCCTAGGAGTAGGCCTGGGTCTTGTCTTTGTTTCCTCACTGGGAACTATGTTTCTTCCCCCTACCATTGTGGCTGGTGCCACTCTATACTCAGTGGCATGTATGGTGGATTAGTTCTTTTCAGCATGTTACTTCTGTATGATACTCAAAAAGTAATCAAGTGTGCAGAAGTAGTACCAGCATATGGATTTCAAAAATATGATCCCATCAATTTGATGTTGGGAATCTACATGGATACACTAAAAATATTTATGTGAATTACAAGTATGCTAGCATCTGGAGGCAACAGAAAGAAGTGAAGTAACAGCTTCTGGCTTCGCTACTGAATTAGATGTCTTACTTGTTTAACAGCAGATATTTGTCACATACTTTGTACAAGCAGCTTTCCATGAAGTTTAGAAGTTAGGAACATATGTTATCAACATGTTTAAGATGTTCCAATAATGTGATCCTTCAGGTTTGCTTTTTTTTTTCTAGAGAATAAACTCAATAATTCTCTTCTAAATAAGCACATACATTTCCAATTCCCATTTTTAAAAATACTATAACAAAATATGAAATCTAAGTTTTGTGTTGTAAGAATTTTAGCTTTTAAGTTTATTGGGTTAAATTTAGCAAACTCATGTTTGCCTGCATATTTGGGGAGATGCAGAATGTTGAAAAATATGGGTTTTGGTATAGAGACCAGAGAGAAGTAAAACATCATCTGTAGTCTTTTGTTGAATACTTAATATATCTTAGTTATGTGATCATGAGAAACTAATAAGAGTCATCTAGGTATTTGGAAACAGTTGCTATTTTCCCATGTGTCTATGAAACAGAGGTGATTAAATTTGCTCTGCTTCTCATTGCTGTCTTTACATTGTGGATGTAAAGATTGGCTTTTCATTGTTTGGGCAGTTCAGAATGTTAATCATATGGAGAATTCCTGATAGAATTATGTGAGTTTACTTTTGAATATTTTGTTTCAAGATAAAATATTTATTCATAACATTCCACTGCGCAACCAGCATGCTAGCTTCATACTAGAGGTTCGTAGCGTAGAAGTTAACTAGTGAGATCAAAATAAACACACAAACTCAATTTACCTTTTTCTTTGACCAGGTCTGAGACGGCTCTCCCCTCTGGCTCCTGCCTTGAGCCACCTGGTGGGGCAGCGAGGTTTACACAGGCTAGCAGGAGAGAGAGAGGCAGAGCACGCCAGAGAGTGGCCTTTTATTGGGGAACAAGAAATTCAGGGGAAAATTCCATCCAATGAAGGTCGAGGGGGACAGCATTCTAATGTCAGGGTCAGTGATTGGTCTCAGGGTCAATGGTCAGTCACACCCCCACGTGGATGGGCTCTTGAACCTAGAAAGGGTGGGGATTAGTTCCGACACAGTTTAGCCAGAACACCTCACACCCAATCAGGGAGGTGCACAAAATCACATGCGAGAATAGCTTCCCACATAACATGAAACTTGTTGCTTTTTCTTTTTAAGTACACAAAGATGTGTTTATAATTGCTGAGGATTTGTTGCATACTTATTGTGTAATTGAATATGTGCTTGCTTTTCTTATCTCTTCAAACTCAGGAGCCTTTTTCAGAAAAGTCTGTTGCTTACACTGGAGATTATGAAAGAAGTTTTCTCATAAAACTGAAGCCAGATTTAAAGATAGGTAGTTAGTGTAGTTAGGTAAATAGGGTCTAATATCCAGTAAGATAAAGAAAATGGAGACCATTATGGAGAATGGAGTACAGGAAACCAGAGCAGCACTTGGGGAAATTGAAATGTTAATGTCCCCAAGGCCCGGAACCCATCCTAAGGAACTGTTAATGAAGTGGCTCCCAGCAAACAGGGTGGTGCTAATCAAACCACCCCAGGCCCTTCCTGCCTATTCCTCTAGTCCACCTATCTCACACCTTTTGGCCTTCCCACCTGCATTCTATCACTACAGGATAAAGGGAAACAAAGGACAGAAATGTGTGAAGTTTAAAAAAAGACCTTAGCTATAAAAAAGGGAAGACCTTCCCCTTCTATGGAAGGTCGGGTACCCTTCTTCCTCTGGGGAGAAGTCTTTTCTGCTATCCTTTAATAAAGCCTTCCACTTTCCACTCTACACTTGCCTCAGCATGCTACTTCAGCATTCAGGGAAGCAAGGACTCACTGGTAAACAGTGGTAACAAAACTGTTGGTTTCTTACATTCCCTCTGAGATTAATAAGCACTTAACAAGCAAAGCAAAAGTAGTGTTTGTAAAATGCATGAATCAGAAGTGTAGTAGGGAAAGTGTTTTGTTAGTGTCCACTAGCAGTTTTCTTTCTGTCCTGCATAAACCACTACTTAGCTTTTTTTTGTGATTATAAGTTTTTTGATACAAAAGAGTTATTTTTGGAAGTCTTTAATGACAGGAAAGAAATATGTATGATTATTGAGATCATTGCTGTTTTTGAGAAATATTTATTACAATAATCCAGAAATAACTATTTTAACCATCAAAAAAGAAAAATTATGCTCTGTATGTGTAATAAGAATTGTAATGATTCCGCTGTTATATATAACTAAAAAATTAATTAAAATAAAAAAGTAAATTATAAAGATCTTATCCAAAAAATAAAACCAAAAAATGAGTATAGAGAAAGTATTCTTGGTTGGGGGAAGATTTCTGTTTTCTTCCACTCTTCCCACAAGACCACTCTTTCTTGGAATTCTGGATTTTTGGCAGAAGCTCTGTCCTTAAATTGCTTGAATCTCTGCCACTTACCATCTTTGTGTCTGTCAACCCTACTCAGTTCTCTTTCTGGTGTAGTTGTGCTGAATCTGGGAAGGTTGGATTTAGCACCACCACCCCCCCACCCCGTGTTGACCACTACCAACACTGAGAGAGGAGCCAAAGAAGCCCAGATTGAAACTCAGTTATAAAACAGGGCTGAGCATCAGGGAGCTGAGTGGCCAAATGTGAAAAAAGGGGAGTGGCTCAGCCACAGCCTGCCTTCTTGAAGACACAATGACTTCATATTACTTTCTGAGAAAGAGGAAATGTAGTCTATGTGCAGCCTCTGGTTTAAGCAGTCACATGAAGCCTTCCCCATCCACAGGGTGAAAAGTCTTGGAGTCTTCAGGATGAGGGCAGGGTGGGTTGGGGCTCTCTAGATCTTTTTTGATGACCCAAGTTTTTTATGTCTATTTCTAAAGGATCATTAGCCTCTAGGAGGTCATTTGGTTCATCTCCGAGGTGAGGGAATGTCATTGTGACTACATGGCTGTACCACAGAGACTAGACTATTTTAGAATGAGAAATTTTCACCTTCTGTCCTTGGAGCTAGGAGATCAATGTCATTTGAGGTGGAAATATTCTCAGCTGAATAAAAGAAAAACTTGTGCCAGGAGTCAGGGGATATTGATCCAATACATCTCTGCTACAATTGTTTGTGCCTGATGGTTAGACCAGAGCCCTTATGTCTGGCTACATTCTCTACAGTGAGTGGTATTTGCTACCTGCTCTCAAGGGCCATTCCTGCTTTTGGAGTTGGTGGCTTCTGTGTCTTCCCATGGAAATTGATCTAAGGCAGGCATTTGTGCAGCAGCTAGGCAGAAGAACAGTGGGCAAAGACATGCTCACCCTAGTAATGGCTGATTTCCTGGGGACACTGTGAAAACCTGGCTTTTTCTTTCCAGGGCACTTAAAGCAATAATCATAGAAAAGGTAAGATGGGAGTTGTGACATGACTCAATGGTCAGGCAAGGAAGTGCTGAGGAACCAAGGCCTCTTAATAAGATTATACACCTACAAGTATATGTGTTCAGAAACTGGGGATGCAGTGGGCAAAACTAGGAGCCTAATGGTGAGATGTAGGGACTTGGTCACAGTTGGGATAGAACACACTGGCCTCCTGGTTTAGAGAAGCTGCTACTTACTTCACCTTTTTCTCAGAGTGCAGGGGAGATTGCTTGAATAAAAAACTTCATGTGGTAGAGGAGCACAGAGGTCATTTGTATTCTTATGTGACCTGGTAGCTCTAACTTTCCAAACTGAGTCTGAGGACCCCACTTCAAATGGGGGATGATTTTGAGTAGTGAACAGATGGCCAGTCTTTGATTTAATTCTTCTATTGGATTTTGAAGCTAATTTTTATTTGAGGCAAGTGTTACTCATTTTTAAAAAATATTTTTATTTGTTTATTTATTTATTTATTCATTCATTCATTTTTAGTTGTAGTTGGACACAATACCTCCATTTCATTTATTTATTTTTATGTGGTGTTGAGGATCCAACCCAGGGCCCCACCCATGCCAAGTGAGTGCTTTACTGCTGAGCCACAACCCCAGCCCCAAGTGTTACTCCTTTTGATTTAAAATTTCCATAAACAGTTGAGGTTTTAAGTATATTTTGTAAGAAAAGAGGAAAATTGACTTAAGAAAAATAAGTAAACAAAACAATAATAAAAATGTCAAAATTTCCAAGGTGACATGGAAATAAATATGTGTGGAAACCACTAGAAGACATCAGTAGGCAGGAAGCCTCCCAAACTCAGCAACAAACTTACCAATGCAGGATCTTTGTGAGGTGCCTTCAGGTACTCTTCATCCTTCCTACTTCCCCTCTTCCTCCTTTAGATCTATGATAATCTTCTTGAGCTTGAGGGAGACTAGTAGTGAGCTGGGAGGCCATGACTGATTCAAAACACACCTTTGGGAGACTGGATTTGTCTTCATATTCACTTTACCACTTTCAAGGCCAGTGGCCTTGAAGAGAAAGAAGTTTAACTCCCTCTGAGCTCTGAACTCCACATCTATGAAGTGGGGATTTCCTTGTGCCTGAGTGCTTGGACAGTGCTATGAGCTGACATAGAGAGACTTATCATCTCTGCAGTATAGATAGCAGTTCCCCTGAAGATGAGAGGGGAGTCTGATCTGTTATCAGTCTCCATTGTCTGTTTTCTCTTCTTCCAGAACTTCTCATGTTTTTTTCCTGGGGTCCTCCTTTTGCATTTCACCCCATGTGGGGTGAGTTGGACAGGTTACCAGGCCCAAGAAGTCATAGCATGGAAGCTCCCTGAAAAAGGAGCCTCTTAGCCTGCCAAGGTGGCTTGAGCTGGTCCAGAAACACTGTTCCAGAAGCCCACAAATGACTGGGAGGAAGTGAGCATGGAAATCTTACTGCCATCTTGTGACTACAGGGAATTTCCAAAAATGGAATGGAGATGAGAGATGAAAAGACAGTGATCTCTGAAACCAGCAGTCATAGCTACCCACAGTATTTTTACTTGTTAAAAAAACAAACTTGGGGCCATATGTGGTGGTACAGGTCTTTAATCCCAGTGGCTCAGGAGGCTGAAGAAGGAGAATTTTGAGTTCAAAGCCAGCCTCAGCAAAAGTGAGGCACTAAGCAACTCAGTGAGACCTTGTCTCCAAATAAAATATAAAATAGGACTGGGGATGTGGTTCAGTGGTCAAGTGCCCTTGAGTTCAATCCCCAGTACCAAACAAAACAAAACAACAACAACAATCAAAAAACCACCTTACCACCATCAGATATGTTAGTTTGAGTTGGTTTTCTGTCACTTGGAATCAAAAGTACTGCTCTGACCTGTTGTTTTCCTCAATTCCCTTTCTTTTGTAGTACTGAAGGGACAAGAGAATGGTAATGAGAAACAGAAGATTAAATCACCAAAAAAGCCAAATAATCTAATTAATAAATGGATACATAAACTAAACAGACACTTCTCAAAAGAAGAAATATAAATAGCCAACAAATATCAGAAAAAAAGTTCAACATCATTACTGATTAGGGAAGTGCAAAATCACAACTACACTGAGGTTTTATCTAATACCAGTCAAAATGGCAGTCATCAAGAATAATAAGTAAGTAAGTAAGTAAATAAATAAATAAATAAATAATGCTGGAGAGGATGTGGAGAAAAAGCAACACTTTTACACTGTTGGTAGGAATGTAAATTAGTACAACTTCTGTGGAAATCAGTTTGAAGGCTCTTCAAAACACAAGGCATAAAACCACCACATGACCCAGCTATATGACTCCTCAATATTATCCTGAAGAATTGAAGTCATCATATTACAGGGACACATACATACTCCCATTTATGGCAGCACAATTTACAATCACTAAACTATGGAACCAGCCTAGGTATCCATCAATGGATGAATGGATAAAGAAAATATGGTAGAGATACACAAGGGAGTTTTATTCAGCCATAAAAATATGAAATTATGCCATTTACAGGAAAATTGATGGAACTGGAGACCATCATGTTAAGGGAAATAAGTCAAACTTAAAAGGTTAGTTGTTTTATGTCATATATGGCGATAGAGAAGAAAACAAACTGGGGGTGATACTCCTAAAAATCAAAGGGAGATCATTAGAGGAAAGAGACCAAGTGATGGAAGGTGGGGAGTGAATGGGAAATGCTGGGGAGTAATATTGGCCAAATTGTACTGTTATAGTATGTATATTTTTTTTGCATGCAAACACAGAACACCTTTATTTATTAATGGATTCCTTATATTATAAGGGATGGTGTCATTAGTAATACATTCCTATCTAGCAAAATGATCACATTTAAAAAAAAATTTATGACCCTAAGGGATGCAAACATAATTCATATGTGTTATTCAACCTTAAATTAGCTAATAGTTTCCTATTCTCCCTTCTCGCACTTTTAGTAAGGAACAAAATTTGTTTTCTTTCTTATGTGACAGTTCATTTATGTATGTATTTATTTATTTATTTATTTTTAATTTTTTATTGTTGGTTGTTCAAAACATTACATAGTTCTTGAAATATCATATTTCACACTTTGATTCAAAAAATGGGAGTTTATAGTGTGTATATTGTGCATATGTAGGAATATGTAATAACAAATCTCAGCATTCTGTTCAACACTAATTTACCAATAAAAAATGTGGGAAAAATTAAGTCCATACAAGCCTTGAGAGTGACTTAATTCTGGCCATAAGTTGGAGCATGGATTTTGAGAGTTTCTTCTGCCTTCATGGATCCATCACTATGCAAAGTTTAAAAGTTATATTTTGCTCCTGGGTCCTTTAAATCTCGACAGTGTTGCTGGAACAACAATATACTCCAAGACAAATTGCATTTATTTTTTTTAGAATTTCTTTTTATTTATTTACTTATTTTATTTTATTATTATTTTTTATTGGTTGTTCAAAACATTACAAAGCTCATGACATATCTTCTTTCATGCATTTGATTCAAGTGGGTTATGAACTCCCATTTTTACCCCAAATACAAGTTGCAGAATCACATTGGTTACACATCCACATTTTTACATAATGCCATATTAGTGACTGTTGTATTCTGCTACCTTTCCTATCCCCTACTACCCCCCTCCCCTTCCCTCTCGTCTTCCCTCTCTACCCCATCTGCTGTTATTCAATTCTCTCCCTTGTTTTTTTCCCTTTCCCCTTACAAACTCTTGTATGTAATTTTGTGTAACAATGAGGATCTCCTTCCATTTCCATACAGTTCCCCTTCTCTCTCCCTTTCTCTCCCCCCACTCATCTCTGTTTAATGTTAATGTTTTCCTCATGCTCTTCCTCCCTGTTCTGTTCTTAGTTGTTCTCTTTATATCAAAGAAGACATTTGGCATTTGTTTTTTAAGGATTGGCTAGCTTCACTTAGCATAATCTGCTCTAATGCCATCCATTTCCCTGCAAATTCCATGATTTTGTCGTTTTTTAGTGCTGCGTAATACTCCAAAATAAAACATTTCCATGGAACACAGGCACTCTTCCTATGGTGATCATGGATAAACCAACTCTAAAAGTGCTTTCCCCCCTCAATAGACATACATTTGTAATCAATAATTTGTTTCTAGTTTCAGGCAAATTATTTTTTTTAGAACTACAATGCCTATTAAGAACCACATCAACTGAAGTACATTTCTTGACTGAGTAGAACAGGTAGAGCCAGGACGTAGATTCCAGTTGAAGGGGTGTCAGAGTAGAAATCACATGTACTTATGGTTTCATTAGGCTCAACAGGATGGAAGGAAGGAGATCAGAGCACTGTTCATTTCTGATTGGGTGAACTAAGGGTAGTCTTATGGGCCAAACATCCATCAGAGCCCCATTTTCTTCAGACTGCATGCTGGAAATGATCCTCTTATGAAATCCTGCTGGTGGTCCAGTACAGAGACTTTCCATTTGTGTTGGCAAATCTCTATCATGAAATGTCTCACATACAAATCTTTGTGTAAAAGTGATGAAATTTACATCTATAGTGTGGATACCTCTAAAACCTGGCCTCACAGACTGGATGATGACCATTGATACCTCACTGACCATTTGGATGCTGCAATGGGGACCAGAGGGATTTACTGCTCAGGAACTGCATCCAACATTATCTCCAGGTGGACCCACCCACTAGATGTAAGGAGAAGGGAAGTCCCAGTGCTTTGCTCTATCTTGGCTTATCTTAGATCTATCTTTTGACTTTTCCTGAAAGAGCTAGAGACTAAGGCCCTTTAAATCTTGACAGTGTTGCTGGAACAAGCTCAATATAGATCATAAGAATATTTCAAATGTTTAGTGATAAACGACTGGTGCCTTCTGGGAAATTGAGAAGCAACCCCCCCCCACTTTGAACCCCAATTCTTGTAATCAAGTCAAAAAGATTTCAGATACATCATTCAGAGAAACAGGTATAAGTTTATTGAAGGGCTACAGAGGGAAAGGAGTCACTCTCAAGGAAGATAATGGGCCCTCTTGGAGAGAAGAGATACAGTGTGCCTTCTCTGTGTTCTACTTTTATTGGAGATCCTGGAGAAGTTTCCAGAGAGTCCCACCTAGGCCTACCGCTTGATGTTGAACTGACAGCTGGATGACATCAGACTGTCAAGTCCCCACTGCCATGATAACTCTAGGTCACCTTGGCCCATGCTACTGATTCTCATTGGATTCTCCTTTTTTAAAAACATATTTTTATAGTAGTGGATGGATACAATATTTTTATTTTATTTATTTTTATGTGGTACTATGGATCGAGCCCAGTGCCATATGTGTGTAAGGCAAGTGCTCTACCATTGAGCTATAACCCAAGCTCCTCTCTTTGGATTCTTAATTATAAATTCTTACAGATTTTATACTTAGGAATAATTATCTTTATCCTCCTGAGTTTCAGAATCTAGTATATGGAAAGAGTCACAAGTCTCCCTCTTCAGAGTAACTTGGGTTTGTCTTAACTGCATTATTTTAGGCAGACTTTTCTAATGCAGATAACTGATAGTTTGCTGAGGAATGTGACATACTCTGTCCACTTAAGCCAGGCAGGGCTTCAGGTAAATTGTTTTTTTTTTTTTTTGGAAAAGAAACACACAGTGGGCCCACATTATGGAAATATTCCATGAACTTCATGCTTCCACTATTTACATCAATCCCCTATTATTAGGAAGAAGCAGTCCAACCTAAGTCATAATTCCAAAGAGTGGGCCCCAGACCAACATCAGTTTCACCAGAGAAACAGGGAGCAATGCAGATTCTCAGGCTGCAGCCCAGACCTACAGTATTAAACTCCGAATGGCTGAGAAATCTTAATTTTCATGATCCTTCCAGGTTCATGCTTGAGGCTGACCATCTATGACCTGGTTTGGTCTCTCCTCCAAGAACAAGATCTTTTTCACCAATTTACAAAAAAAAAAAAAAAAAAACTTATTATGATGACCTCACTGACACCTGCAGCAGACAGGCAACAAGGATTAGCCAGTTCCAGCCCAGGTGGATAGGCCCTGAGACCCAAGGGGCCAGGCACACAGTTCAGTTCCTAGTGCTTAGGGGTCTAGGCAATCCTGTTGCAATGTCCCCTTTACACAACACCCACACCTAATAGTCAAAATCCTGTAAATGTTTTGGCCTTTACTTCTCTTCCAGAGATGGAAGCAATACCCAATTTGTTATTTAAGAAATTCTAAAGACCATGTCACTTTGCTGTGATCATGATTGGGAGGACCATGGTTTTCTTATGTGAAGACCCTGGATCATGGTGAACAGATCTTCGCAGTTATTGCATAAGACCACTAGATGGCAAGCATGCATTTTCCTGCCAGTTCCAAAGGGCACGACACAGCCAGTGGCCTACTTCTCTGGTAGCTTCCATTAGAGTCCTTGTGCTGAGGCCAATTTTACTGCAGGGTCCAGGCAGTGATATGAAGGCAGAGGCTTTGACTAGAGGGAGCAATGGCCATAGGTACTGTAGCAGAAAAATCCTTTAGAATGTCACAGATCCAACTCTTCATGCAAGACAGGCTGACCATTTCCCCCCAGACTGAAATCCTGGGGGTGGCAGAGATCTGGTCACAGGCCCTAATAGTACCAATCTGGAGGAGAAAACTGATGAAAGGCTATTTCCTTCTCCTGGGAAGTCTAATCTAATTGTAAGGACACCCAGAAAAGAAAATAATCTGCCTTTTTTGATGCTTTAAAGTTTTCATTGGGAAGGTAACTAAGGAGGTGGGAAGAGAACTAGCATTTATATCTTGGATCCAAGTCTAGCTCTACTTCTGACTATTGTGGGCTTTTGCCTTCTTCTGGGCCTCTTCTGTTACTCACGTTTTCAGCCATGGCAGGAAAGAATGTGTGCAACAGGAACAGTGCTTGCAAACTTTCTATTTTCCAGGTGCAGCAGCTTTCCTCCCTCCCACCTCTGGCAGTTCTGCCTGTTCCCCAGCATTAAGATGGGGAGGGCCTAACAGAAAGCAGAGGGCTGGGTGCACCCTCAGTACCCATGCCCAGAGTTGCAGGCTATGGATGCAGTTGCCCTGGCTCTTCTGAGAAACTTTACAGGTTTGGCATTGCTGTAAGAGTGCCTTGAGCTTGTTTTAATCATGTATGGGAGACTCACAGAAACAAATGGACTGTCACAGACAGCTTCAGTTTTCTATAAATAGTAGTGCAGGGCCATGTTGGAAGCATCAGGATTGATTAGGAGTAGAGGGTGTGAAGATGAGGGAGAACACGAGAAAGAAGCTTTACTGTATTTGTGTGGGGAAAAAAAAGATGAGGCAGCATAATCACGTTTAGCATTAGTATTTTTCAATCATTTTAGTGGGCTCTAGGGGGCTGGGGCCATCACTGGTTCTCTGGTATCTGGACTTGCTGTAATTAGAGCAGACAGAGAGTGGACTGGAAATGTGAGAGCCCACTAGGAAGGGGATTGGTGGTGTGAGAACAAGATTGGTTAATTTGCATAATGTGAACATGCTGGGGAGATGGCTGACTATGTCCAGGAATTTGCTATCTCCAGGAGGACATGTCCTGGGTGCACCGGTACATGCCTATAATCCAAGTGACTCAAGGGCTGAGAATGGAGGATCAAAAGTTCAAGACCACCTGGACAATTTAGTGAGACCTTGTCTCACAATAAAATTTTAAAAGGGCCTGGGAATCTTGTTCAGGCACACATTAGTTGTAGAATGCTCCTAAGTTCAATCTCCAGTATCCCCCCCTCAACACACACACACACACACACACACACACACACAAGCAACCTAAGTCATACCCTTCAGTGTCAGCAAAGCCCCATTGTCAAAGAAACCAAGTACCAACAGAAAAAGGTCTGGTTAACAAAAGCAATTTCCATCCCCAGGAAGGGAGTAAGTGACTCTGCAGGTGCTCCTAGCAGCCTGCTCTCTGCTCCCTCAGGCCAGGGCTTGTGTTTATGGATTTGTAGGTCACATGCTTCATGGACACTAAGCAGACTTATGAGTGACTGCCAAACAGCAGGACCCTTTGTTTTAATGGAATATCTTCCAGTGTGACATAAGACTTGGCCAGCAGAGCAGAGAATGTCAACAGTCTCTTCTCTGTCCTTTGATCCTCAATCTATCATCAAGAGATGCCTCACAGGGGTGGACTAAGAATGTTTGGGACAAGCACAGACTTCTCAGGTAGCGAGAAGAGGGCAGTGGCCTGGCTTTGCATGACATTGCATCTCACTGGAGCTTTTATTTTCTCTTATGGCACCTTGGAAGGGGAAGTGGAGCACTGCACAGAACTCTCTGGAATGTACAGGATCAGAATGCAACAGGATTTTCTTGCAGTTGGCAATACACCATCCCAGGCAACCAGCTCTTGCATGGGGTCATGGATCTGATGGCTTGCATGTTTGTGTGTGCACATGTGCGTGAAGATCAAGTGCTCAATGACTCCCTGTGCATGTTTGGGATAGAGGAGGAGGAAAGACTACTTTCTCAATGGGGGTTAATGCTTAGAAAGAATCTTGCCTGATATTCAAGAAGGGGCATCTGGCTCGATATCCACAACTTGACCTTGGACTGGAAAACCCTTGACAATCAGACTATAGAACAATCAGGCCCTAATTAATAATTCTCCTTCCTGCAGGCTTTAGGTTTTTTCTGATAATATGCAGTGTGTCTCCCTCTCCCTTTTCTTTTGTTTCTTTTTTCCTTCCTCACCTACTGTAAGACATTCACTGTGCTTAAAGCACTGGGGATAAAATAATAAATTAAAAAAGTCTCAGTGCTTTCCTGTGCAGCATGTATGATCTAGCCCAGGGTTCCTGAGCCTCAGCAGAGCAACACAAGAGGCCAGAGTGTTGTTTGTGGTAAGGGGCTTGCCCATAATAGTGATGTGTAGCCATCCTGTTTCCTATTTACTAGATGTCCTAGGATCCATTCTAATTCTTGACAATCAAAAATGCCTCTAGAGAGGCCGAATGTTCCCTAGGTGTGACCATTTCCCAGCTGAGAACTGCTGAGCAGTAAGGTGGAGAGCTAAGTCCACACCTGCAGTGGAGTTTTCATGGATGTCTCTATGCCTACCTGGGGTCTGCTCAGGGTCTTCTACTGATCGAAGATTCTCAGTTAAAGGGACTTGCAGGGGGCATTTGTACCTGCCTGTTGTGATACAGTAATTGATTATAGGCTACCAAATAAAACTGCCATCAAGAGAGGCTCCATCTTAATCTGGTGGTATTATTGCAGAGACATTTAAATGACAGCAAAAATCAGCAAAAGTCAGTAGAAATATCTAATAAAAATTAAAATGGCCTCCCCTGTTATCTCTTTCAACCTTTCTTTCACCTTGAAATAACTTCAGGGTGTGAGAATGAGTGTGTTTGGTGGCAGGTCTGCATTCTCAAGTTTTTCTACTTTTCAAATTAAACTCCAATTACCTCTGTCTATGTGGCCCCTTAAAGAGGAGGCAAAGAAAGGGGTGGGAATGATTTTCTTTATGCCTTATACTTTGGGTCAGCCTCTGCTTTTGCCAAATATTTGACCTTTTCTGACACTTGTTGAAGGCATATAAGTCTGTTTCCATGACATCTGAGGATGCATACCATCTGACTCCAAGAGTCATTTTTAGCAATTTAGCAAAACACTAAGAAACTCAAGGAGATCTGACTCTAAATAAAATACAAAATTGGCCTGGGGATGTGGCTCCATGATTGAGTGTCCCGAATTCAATCCCTCCTACCAAAAAAAAAAAAAAAAGATCTTGACCTAGAAAATGAGGTTCTCTCCTCAATCCCCTCTAAGGCAAGTAGAGTCAGAAAGTGCTGCTGTTGCTAATACCACACAGATGCCTGGCAGTATAAAATACCCATAAATAAATACCCATAAATAAAATACACATAGAACTCTCTTTCTATGTGTATTTTAAACTTACAAATTGGGAAAGAAACCTTTTTTTTACACTCCTGTGCAAGAATTCCTCCCCCCTCCACCCTTTTTAGTAGTTCCTTCCTGTTCTTGTCTATCACAGGCAATATTGCTCAATTATAGCTGTCCATTAGTTTCCATAGGGCACTGGTTTCAGCATCTCCTGTGGATACAACAGATCAAGTCCCTTATATAAAATAGCAGAATATTTACATACTACCTAGGTACATTATTTTGTAATACTTAAATAATCTCTAGAGAATTTGCAATGCCTAATATAATATAACTGCTCTATAAATAGTTATTATACTAAATTGTTTAAGGAATATAATAGAAAAAATAAGTCTCTAGATATTCAGTACAATTTTTTCCCCTGAATAATTTCAGCCTGTCGCTGGTTGAATCTGTGGATATTGATGATCAATTATAATGCAAATATAGTTGACCATTAAAGAGAGCAGGAGGAAATACTGAGCTCCTCATACTTTGCTAAGTGCAAAGCAATGCTCTCTTCTGCAATGACCTCTCTTCTACTCTGAGCCACTAGAACTTGGGGTTTGACTCTTTTTCTTCCCATAATTTTCATGGTCACTGTTGTCCCAGGATGTCCCATGGAGCTTTCTGGATGCATCTTTGTCTTTGGTGTGTGCTGCCATTTAGTGTTATTTGCCAAATGTTTTCCTTTCTTTTCACTATGATCAAGCAGTGGCATTGCATTTCCTGTCTCCCTTATGATTGGGTGGTGCCAATTGTTAAGGTCAGGCCAGTCACTGTGCTATGACCATCTTACCCACACAATGATGTTTCACCACAAATATTAAAACTTTGCCCCATGCCACTGGTGTTTAGTGCCATTCAAGATGATTATTGTTTGGTTAGCCAGAATCTCTCAGCAAAGTCCCCTTGCTGACCATCAAAGGGCATGTAACATGGCTTTCAGCCCCTGGATATTTTTTTACACTCCTGTGCAAGAATTCCTCCCCCCCGACCCTTTTTAGTGGTTCCTTCATGTTCTTGTCTATCACAGGCAATATTGCTCAATTATAGCTGTCCATTAGTTTCCACAGGCTTTGAGGCTTAATATTTACCATAACTTCACTTACAGGGACAGTGAAATTGCCTAATATGAATAATCATTTTACCTTTCTTGAGGGATTTTTTCATTCTATTGGGCTAATAGGAGGAAGAGTGACAACATTGAAAGTAAAAATAAATTTTTTAGGCAACTCAGTCCAGTTTTTTGATACCTGAGAATGACTTGGTAAACTTAGTGACGTGAGCACTTCCTGCATTAAAAAATGGGTGCCTCATCTTGGAAATGATGCTGGACTTGGAAAATATTGGTAATATCTACAACCTTACTGAGCAGACCCTAAGTATACCCTATCTCTGATTATGACTATAACTCTTTCAGGTACACTATCTAGTATCTTAATTTCAGAGGATAAAACTGAGGGACAAAGGGCTAACAACTTCCCCAAACTCATCTTGAAAGTGGAGTCAAGCTTTGAAATCAAACCTGGGTTGCAAAATTCCATGCTATTTCTCTTACTCCTAGGCAGTTCACCTTTAAAAATTTCTGGGAATGCAATGAAAGTTTCCTCCAGGATATTATCCTAGAAACTGGATAGTCTGTGTTTGATTAGATTTCACATTTTATGCATTCATTTCATCATTCTTCAATTCACTCATTCTTATAGTCATTCAGTCCTTCAAAGGCCTTGTAAATAATCTATCAGATTCGGAACTTTGTTTAGTGCTGGATTTAGATGTGAACCTATTACGATTCCTGCCTTCAATTGCAACCGATTTACAATTTGAGGGAAGGAGCAATACACACAGACATACACTCAGTGTTATATGTATGTCTAGGGAAATATTGCATACTGAGGAGGTAGCTCTTACTGTATACAGGGTATGGAAGGGTAGTGGAGGGAGTTCTAAAGGTTTCAGCATTCTATTTCTTATTGAGCATTTTATACAAAACCCCCCTTTCCCATACCATTTAACCCACAGTCTAGGGGTAAATGCCATTATACCTGCCATGGTCCTTGTTTCTGAAGGTCACAGTGTCAATGGCTTCTATATTCTGTCTTCCTTCCTAGAAGATGCCCCCTTGTTTCTGCTCTCCTCTTCCCCTTTGGAGTCATCTTTTCATATTTTTCTTACCCATCATGTTAACTTCCTAAAAATAGTGGGATAAATATTTTAGGTTTTTGAAGGACATAAACAGGATTCCTCCATATAGAGCCTGTCACTTGCTCTTCATAGCCTGGAGTCATTTACAGAACTGTACATCAGGGAAACAGTGAAAAGAACCCTTTGATTATGTGCTCATAAGATAGATAATTTGACTGACTGGAAACAGCTCTGTAGCTCTGGGGAATAAAATAAGCATGTGTCTTATGTGTGAAAAGTGTATGCCAGTGTTGCCATGTTTACTTCATTTTTAAAGTCTTCACAACAAGCCATTGTCTGGGTCAGAGGGTCTTTTGGGCATTTCAGGCCTGGGGGATGGTGGTCAATTCTATAACCTACAGGGAAGTGGCTCCAATGCAAGAATCCTGTAATGTTCACCACCCACTTCATGTAGTTTATAAGCCCTTTGTTAGGAAGCCAAAGTCAACTAGACCCCAGGTTCCCCCAATGCTTACAATGCTTCTACAAGCCAAGGCTTTGGAAATGCCTATCTTCAAAGGATAGGCAGATTTTCCATGGCTTCTCTCAGCCCTTAAAATGGGACATGTAGGAATGTAAGGAAAAGATGGGAAAGGACATTATGCTGAGAGAATTCCTGAGGAATAGAGCAGACAATTCTGTCAGGTGGTCTTAAGGAGTATAATCTTGACCAGATATTAATGTTTAATTGGGTGCTTGGAGAAGAGCACTTGAGAAAAATTATGAGAATCCATATGACTAATGAAGGTCCTTCTGATGGAGGAGGCTGGTATTTCCAAGATGGATCTACATATGAAGCTCCCCTCTGAATCTCTTTCTACAGAATGGTCATAGTGTGCATGCTAGCTTATACTTGTATCTGCCACAGAGTCTCATCTGAGCTTTGTGTTAGCAAGAGTGGCTGCTTGTGAGCTGCAGTAACTCCCAGGGCTCTCTCTGACCAGATAGCAACCCTCTCTGAAACTTTGATGACACCTCATAAATCGTGGCCTTCCCTCTGAGGCTCTAATGACCTTCACAAATTCTTCTGTTGGGCCAGCAAAAATATAAACTAGCCTTTGTGTTATGCTCCTCGTAATTTTGTTATCTGTAACCTCCCACTTTGTGTGACTTTCTGGGCTATAAAGCTGGGCTGCAAGAAAGCTGCGGTGGTGTCTTGTTCCCATAGTTTTTATTGGGAAAGGCAGGTTGGCCAGTTGAATAATAAGCTTACTTTAATTTGATTTTAATTGGAGTCAATGGTCTTTTCTTTAGATCCTGGTCTAACAGCTGAAGAAGGAGAATCCCGAGTTCAAAGCCAGCCTCAGCAAAAGTGAGGCCCTAAGCAACTCAGCTGAGATCCTGTCTCCAAATGAAATACAAAATAGTCCTGGGGGTGTGGCTCAGTGGTCAAGTGCTCTGAGTTCAACTCCCAGCACCCCCCCCCCCAAAAAAAAAGACATTTACAAAGGACAGTGCTGTTCATCCGAGGTTATGGGGAAAACTTTGAAGGGATCCCACACTCGAGCCATAAGACAGTTTCATTAAAGTGTTGGTTTGGTAGAAAAGTGGCCTGAAAGTCCAAAGATAGGAATAAGCTTTTGAAAAAAAGATGATTTGAATTTAATCAATACACATGGATTGGAGAAGGGGCGAGAGAAAGGCTGGTGAGAGGGAAGGGTGCTGAGGCCCCCATTGCACTTTCCCCAAATTCCTGCACTTTTCATGGGCTTCTGGGGTGCATCCTTTGGGGCAATGGGCAGGGTCTCCTGGAGTCCGTGCCCCTAAGCTGCCCCTCCACCCTCAGCTGCCCTCCTCTCAACCTTGTCTTTTGCTGGGAGCTGGAGGCCATGTCCAAGCTGGAGAGAGTATAGCAGGGGCAGGGCTAGGGTGGGGAGGGGGCCACCCAAAACAACCAGGGGTCACCAAGAAGCTGGAACCGTGGGTAAGCCACTGAATGAGTGTCAAGAGCTTAACAAGAAGTGTGGAAAAATTGTGAAAAGACTAAGCAAAATTCTTAAATTAATTAACTTGTTCTAATTAGTTATACATGACAGGAGAATGCACTTCAGTTCATTCTACACAAATGGAGCACAAATTTTCATTTCTCTGGTTGTAGACAAAATAAACATATACCATTGGTGTCTTTATATATGTACCTAGGGTAATGATGTTGATCTCCTTTCACAATTTTTCTGGCCCCTATCCTCTCCCTCCCTTTCCTCCCCTCCCTCCACTATGCCTCATCCAGAGTTTTTCCATTCCTCTTATGCTCCCCCCTCACCCTCATTATGGTTAAGCATCCACTTATCAGACAGACCTTTTTTATGGGGTGGGGGATTGATTTACTTCAGTTACCATGATATTCTCCAACTCCATCTACTTACTTGCAAATGCCATGATTTTATTCTTATTTATTGCTGAGTAATATTCCATTGTGCATATATACCACAATTTCTTTATCCATTCATGTGTTTAGGGCACATAAGTTGGTTTCACAGTTTAGCTATTGTGAATTGTGCTGCTATAAACATTGATGTGGCTGTGTCACTGTAGTATGCTGATTTTAAATCCTTTGGGTATAAACCAAAGAGTGGAATAGCTGGGTCTATTTGTGGTTTCATGCCAGGATTTCTAAGGAATCGTCATACTGCTAAAAAAGCTAAGGAAATTTTAACAAAAGAATCAAATGTGAAAGAAGTTTTGTGTCCTGTTACCATCTGTGGGAGATGTAAATAGTCAATTCCATGACCTTATGAAACCCTTTAGAATTAGTGGAAAATCACCAGATAAAAAACCATCTATTCATGATGACTATAGAGACAGAAGTTATTATTCCATGGAGACTGTGACTCTTCTTGTAGCATTGTCATTCCAGAAGGCATGACAATACTGAGAGGAAATCATAAAAGCAAACAAATTACCTATGTCTATGACTTTTATGATAAATGTCTACCAAAGCATGTAAATACCAATGTTTGGATATATTTTACAAATCAGTTTATTTATATTCCACTTACAGTGTTAGTAGATGGACAGATAATCTGCTTCCACGGTGGCCTTTCTCCATCCATAGATACACTGGATCATATAAGAGTCCTGGATTGTTTACAAGAAGTTCCACATAAGGGCCCAGTGTGTGATCTGTTAGGGTCAGATCCAGATGATCTTGTCGTTGGTGTATTTCACCATGAGGTGCTGGCTACACCTTTGGACAAGACATTTCAGAGACGTTTAACCATGCCAATGGTCTCACAATGGTTTCTCATGCTCACCACCTTGTAATGGAAGGATAAAATTGGTGCCATGATCAGAATGTGGTTACCATTTTCAGTGCTCCCAATTACAGTTATGGGAACCAGGTTGCTGTTTTGGAACTAGATAAGATTTTAAAATATTTTCTTTCTTCAGTTTAAACCAACATATTGTGGTGGAGAACCACATATTACCCAGCACACCCCAGACTGCTTCCTGTAAATTCCTCCTGGGAAAACCTGACTTTGTATGTTGGAATATAATATATATATATATATATATATATATATATATATATACACACACACACACACACACACACACACACACACAAATGGAAAAAGCAACTGTGTGTTTCTGTAACACATTGTGATCTATCTTGACAGTAAACCACATCATGGACCAAAATGTACCATAGTAAGATAAGCATTTAGTACAATTTGAGTTTGAAATTTAGTGCACTGTGTTCTACATTGTTTAGTCTAATAGTATGCCTGATGTATTTGTAGTAAACATTTTCCTCTGCACTGTTCAAGCTAAGAGAGAGAGAGAGAGAGAGAGAGAGAGAGAGAGAGAGAGAGAGACAGAAAGGAAACTAATTGCATCTTCTCTGTGCTTACTTGGAAATTTTAGTTGTAGTGTTTAACTGGAATGGATTAATAAAAGTTGGAGTTTCATTTTTATGAAAAATTTACAAACTGACTTCCACTTAATCCATTACCCTTTATTTTCTTGAATTGTATAATTAACTTAACAAAGAAGTCTTTTGGGGAGTATGTTGTCATAAAATTGTAGAGATTTCCCTTAATTCAAACTAAATTACTGTTTTATGTTGATCTGCATATTCCTATATATTTGTCATGACAGTGCTTGCATCCTATTTGGTGTACTGAACAAATAAACTTTCTATTTTAAACAAAAACAAGACAAAACAAAAAATTTGAAATTCTTTTTTTCTGTTTTATATGCATACAAATTTATTTTTACATGTCATTGGTGCATTTTAATTACACATAATGATGGGATTCATTGTTACACATTCATACATGCACATGATATAAAAATATAATTTTATCAATACTATTTCCCAGTATTTTCTTTTTCAACCTTTCTCTCTTCCTCTGATTGCATTATAAGTATGTATTTAGAATGTGAAGGTTTTGAGGCAGAATAATACAAAGAACAGGTGGGTCTAGTGGCTCTCAATTTTAAACCCAGGGGTTTGAGAAGCTGAGGCAGGAGGATCACAAGTTCAAATCAGCCTCATAAGTTATGGAGGCCCTAAGCAACTTAGTGAGACCCTGTCTCACTTAAAAAAAAGGTTCTGCCACTTCCCAGGGATGTCACAGGCTGGGACCATGGCCTCAGCATCTGGGCTCCAGTGGAACATTTATTCAAATTACAGCACAGGGGTGTGATGGGGGCAAGACTTGTGGCCTCTCTGCCTCCCTCTAGAATAGAAGTTGGCAAATAGCCACAAAGGGCCAGAAAGCTCATGTTTTGTACTTTGAGGGTCATAAGGTCTGTGCCACCACTTTTCAACTTTGCTTTGTGAAACAGCATCTATATTCAAGAAGTTAATGGGCATGGCTGGTTCCAATAAAACTTCAAGTACAAAACAGGATCATATACCAGTCTGGTCCACTGCTTGCCTTCTGCTGCTCTGGAACTCTTTGTGAGGGTGAGGCAGACAGGGAAGAGGTTTCTGAAAGTCTCTCTGAGGAGGGCACATTTCTCTTTATCTCTTGTTTAATACTGCATGGAGAGAGGCAGCCTTGTCCTATTTCCCCCACTCTCTCTTTGTCTCTTCATTCCAGAACCTTAAATTTGGTGCTGAAATCCAGGTTAGGCATCCTGAAGCAGATAATCCAATGGGATTCTACTCTTGCTGCTGATTTCTCTGAAAAAAATCCTGAAACACTGTCATACTCTGTTGAATCTCCATTAAATCTAGCAATTGTGGTTTGTCTATTCTCTTATCCCAACCTCCTGAGTCCAGAGATGCCTGTACTCAGTCTCAGTCTATTTTCTGTCTCCACAACAGAACCTGTGGGATCTGAGGGGACTTATATTTCTCACTCCCTTTTCTCCAGGCCCACCTGACTCACCCAAGCCCATAACAGTTACTCTTAATCTCACCCATCCAAAGCCTTCCCCCTGACTTTTCTTTTTCACAGCCTTAGGGTTCTTGACCCTGGGGGTAAAAAGTAAACATAAAAATTCAATACTGTTTGTCCACAATAGAAGCTGGATAGTTTTTAGTGGCCTGAAAAGTTACCTTTGTTTTTTAAACCCCCAAAGAGGTACCTAACTGTATTCAGAGCAATGGCAAGTGGGCAGAAGCCCCTTACATTCAAGTTTTCTGCTTCATTCATAATTGTCCCTGTCTCTGTCAATCCCATACCACATTACAAATACTATTATCACACACACACACACACACACACACACATACACACACACACACCACCCCAAAAACAGATATCAGATCAAGTATCAATTAATTGCAGCCACTATCTAAGGTTATCATTGATTATCTCAATTCTTTTCTTGTTACTTTCCCCATTCAGTCTATTCTAAACTTTTGATCTATTCCACACCTTACATTTTTGGTGACTAGAGGAAAATGTCTTGAGCTAATTGATAATTGATAATTGATAATTTACTTTAGTAAAAACTTTTAAATCTCTTGATTGGAACTCAGATGCCACAGTCCTTACAGGTAAGAATTGAGACTTTCACCCTTGGTCTTTTAGAGTGTAATAGTTTCTCCACTGACAATTAAAAGATTATTAACAAAGGCAACATACCTATAGAATCTAAAAGCCAGTGATAATGAGATTTCAAACCTTATTAGGGTAAATAATCTTCCTTTCCTTGTACTTCCTTATCTCTACCTCTGGATTAACAGAATGTCATGAGACCTCACTCAAGTCTCAAATCCATAGATTTATATCTAAGATGAAAGAGTGTCCTCTATCACCTTAGGTCAGGATGTTCCATTTGATGCCCTTTGCCTATTATGCTAAAAATGACAGCTTTCCTTGCTCCTTAGCCTTCTACCTGACATCTCTCTATATAAGGCTTTCATTTGGAATATAAGTTTCATGAGCTATTTTATAAAACTGATTCTGGACAAGAGAAAATTTTTCAATTTTAAATCTAGCTACTGTGGGACAAAAATGACTGTTTTCTTGAGAAACTTTTTCCTGAATTCCATCCTCTTCCAGACATCATCTTATATTCTTTAAATATCTGGTCTGATGTTAATCTGATCAAAAGTACAGTAGTTGTAGATGTAAATATTCCATATTCTCTTTAACAGAGTCATAACAGCTATGCCACTTTTTTTAAAACTCCATATTAGCTCAAGAAGGAAAAAAAAGATTGAGAAGGCATAAGTTATCAGAATTAATTTATAGAAAAAAGATTATCACTTAGCCTGCATCTCAAAGTAGCTGATATTAAAGAAGGAATCAGAATTTAGAAGCTGCCTGTTTAATCTCTTGCTGATGCTGAACAGTCAGTGGAAAATCAATCCTATTTTCCAGTTTTGATCACTGCTTCAAGAGCTACCACTCATTAATGATTGGATTTCTATGATGTAAATTTAGTCCCATGATTATTACAAAAAAATGGTTTTCTAATACTGCTAAAAAATAATTAAAGTTTAATGAGAAAGGTGAAAGCAGTGGCACATACCTACAATTTCAGTGGCTGGAATGCTGAGGCAAGAGGATCACAAGTTCAAAGCCAGACTCAGAAGCTCAGTGAGGCACTAAGCAACTCAGTAAGACCCTACCTCTAAATAAACTATTTTTAAAAAGTGATTGGAATTGGCTCAGTGGTTAAGCAGCCTTGGGTTTAATCTCCAGTACAAAAAAATGAGATAAAATAGTGAAAATTATACTCTCGTCGTTATGAAGAATTTAAATCCAATATCTTAAGTGTATTATTTTGTGTGAACAGACCAATATCAAGGTGGAGGCAGGGCCCCACTAACTTCAAAGGCTCTAAGACAGAATCATTCTTTATATCTTCTCAATTAATATAGCTGTGGATATTCTGTTCCCTATGGTCAAAAATGCATTTATTTTCCATATGTCAATGAACCCCCCAAAGGTAAAGCAGACAAGCTCATTCACACCAAAGATGATGAGAATGGAGATGGGAGCTATCCTCAAAGCCCACTGGGTCTGGGAGTCATATGGCAGGAGATGGAAGAGGCCTCACCAAGCTTTTTCTCCTAAATGATAGTTTCCAAGAGGGAGAAATGTCAGCTCCATTAACAGAATGAGTGAGGTGAGTATTTGGCTCTGGAGACTGGAGAAGGTAAAAAAAAAGCCACAAATGTGAGATGGGTAGAGAATATTGAAGGACACTGTCTTTGCAATCCTGAGTCTCTCTGGTCCATTATCATTCCTGGCAATGTCATCACCCAAAATATGCTTTAAATCATGTATACAAGTACACTAATACAGAAATCTGTATTCCAGGCTTGGATCAGGAAGCCTTGAGTAATAGACACTACAAGAGAATTTAGATATGGTAGCTCTGAGCACCTTGTTCATGTAGCTCTAAAATCCAGGACTAGGAATAGATGGGAGGGTTGAATCATACAATAATATTGGCAATGGCATCTCTCCATCAAAGACAATGTAATAAGGTATCTATATCTAGGGAAACCAGGTTCTTGTAGTTCTCCAACATCATGTTCCTGTACAAAGCCCTCTTAGCAGGATCCAGGCATGTTGAATGCTACTCAGAAAATTCTAGGGTCTTGTACCTGAATTTTAATATACCCTCTCTGGATGGCTGCACTCCCTGTAGGGATGATGGAATTGAGATGCTGGGTGAAGATCTATACTGTGGACATAGAGGAGGAAACTTTGAAAAGGGACACCATGAGCAGACCCACACCAGTCAGGTTGTGGGCAAAGTTGCCACAGCTGAACCTTTGGCTCTGGTCAGTGATGTGGAAAATCTACACATATAGAACCTTCAGGCTACACTGTGACCTTCACTGCATGATATGTGCAAGGCCTGTGTAGAGTTCAATTTTGACCATTTTTAAGTGTACAATTTAGTGTCATTAAATACACAGTGTTGTGCAATGAATGATCACTATCACTCATTTTCCAAACTTTTTTTTATTTTGCAAATTCAAAATTTCATACTCATCTCTCCACCCCAGCCTCTGGCAACAACCATGCTACCTCCCATCTCTTAGTTGAACACTTCTGGATATATCCCGTGAAGGCATGTGACAGAATTGTCTTCCTTTTTAAGGATTAATAATCTTGCATAGAGAAGCCATAGTTTGCTTCTCCATTCCTGAGTCAAGGGGCATTTTGTTTGCTTTTATCTTTGGCCCATTTTGAATCATGCTGCTATGAAGCACAATCAATTTTAAAATTTGTTTGTGGTGTATGACTCTATAAGGGTTGCAATTTTGATGTGGTCAGGAATGTTCCGTGTCCTGCTGGTTGTGGTAGTTACAGGATTCTGTTCATGGAATCAAACTGACTGTGCGCGCACACACACACACACAAATTCCCACATACAGAAATTATATAAAAGTTGGTAAACAACAAATGAGGCCCATAGTATTGTTAACAGTACTGTACCAAAGTCAGTTACCTGGTTCTGATAATACGATACTGTTTGACTCAGGTCACCATTGTATAGTTGTGATCTCTATAAACACCCTGACTCCACACAATCTTTCCAAATTCCCATGACTGGCATTTCAAAATAAAAAGTTCAGTAGTATGAAATATGAAGAATTTAGTAATTGATTTCCTGCTTCAGCTCATCCCCCATCAGGTGAGGATGACATCAGGTGAGGATGTCACTATGTTATCATGAGAGTGCCAGTTAGGTTCAGTTCCTTGGTGACCTGAACATAGAATTGAGCAAGACAAAGAGAAATAACAAGCAAAATCCAGATTTACTGAAAGTGCAGGTGAAAGCACTACTTGGTAGGGTAAAACAGAGTGGGCTGAGCAAGAAAGAAAGGCTCAAGGCCCAGAAATCCAAAATCGGTTTCTTATGTGCTGGGCTATGAGATCGTCTGTTCCCTATGTGGACCTGATTGAGGACCTTACCCCATTTGCAGCATTTTATCCCTTAGTGTTAAAAGTCCTTCCCATGGTTCCTCATTGGCCAAGTACTATGGGGTGCAGTCTTCCCCAATGTTGCCTTGGTTTTCCTGTCTCCCAATTGATTTAAAGGAGGCTGAGGGAGAAGAATTGCAGTTCAAGGGCATCCTCAGCAACTTAGTAAGACCTAAATAACTTAGCAAAAACCTGTCCAAAATAAAAATAAATTTAAAAAGCTGGGTATGTGACACAGTGGTTAAGCACCCATGAGTTTAATCACCAGAACCAAAAAAAGAAAAAAGAAGACTCTCATTCCAATTCACAATTTGGGGGTTCAAGTAAGAACGATTTCAGATATGTTGCTCACAGGAATGAGTTTATTGAAAGGAAAGAAAAAGGAAAATCGGACACTGAAGTAAGAGAAGGGGGTCTTCTTGAAGATGAGAAGGCAATGTGCCACTAATACAGTCCACTTGTTTGGGGAATCCAAGGGAAGTTTCCAGAATCCTGCCCATGTCCACCTCTTGACTCTTGGATGACAGCAGAATTATATCAGACTCCCAAGTCCTCACTACCATTACAACTCTAGGTCACTTTTGCCAGGCTAACTGGCTCTATTGAATTCTTTAAGAAATATATTTATCTTTTAGTTGTAGTTAGACACAATACCTTTATTTTATTTACTTATTTTTATGTGTTTCAAGGATTGAACCCAGGGGCTTGCATGGGCTAGGCGAGTGTTCTACTGCTGACCCACAACCCCAGCCCTCTAATTGAATTCTTTACCATACATTCTTACAGATTTTGTGATTATGAAGCATTATCCTGATCTCTTTGAGTTTCAGGATCTGGTCTGTGGAAAGCGTCACAAAAATTCTTCCCTTCAGATTAATTTGATTTTTTTCTTATCTACATTATTTCAGGCCTGCTTTTCTTCTGCAGATAACAGGTAGTTTGCTGAGAAATGTGACATATCTCATCCACTTAGGCCTGGAGGGGCTGAACGTAAATTGCTTCTTAAAGTAGAGGACATGCAGGGTTCAGCATAGTCAGCCCATTTTATATGTTTATTCTATTAACCTCATGTTCCCACCACTGGAATCTGCCTGCCCCTTAACAAGTGCTGGGGATTGAAACCAGGCTCTTGTACATGCAGACAAGTTCTCTACTCTTACATCCCCAGCCCCAATCTGTTTTGTATCTTACATGCAATGCACAATTATTGCAAATACATCTAAACTGAAGCATGAGTTGAGTGTGTTGAGTCAGTAACTCAGTAACTTCTGATCTCTTAGGAACCAGAAACAGTGATGTTAGAAAAACACATGAAGGTGATATGTCATCACTGGTCTCCAGTGCAAACTTGAAATTTAGAGGCAGATCTTCACCTTTATACCCTCCTCTCCCTTACCCCCAGGTATTTGTATTTTCAGAATGCAAAAAAGTGGGAGGAATTAGTTGAAATATGAGCAAGTACTTCTCTGGCTCTGCCAGCCAGGTGAGTAGTGAATAAACCACTGTGTCTCAATGGCATAAGCATCTACTTGTAGTTAAACATTTGCATGTGGATCTAATTGTGTATGCAAAATTATTCCTGAGAAATAAGAGTCTGGTTATTTTAAGCCATCACAACTACTTGGTGCTGTAGGTCCAATTTTACTAGTACATTTTCACCTCCCATGGCTGTACATTATTTTTTTGTAAATCTACACCATACTTAGAATGCTATTGTAAGATTTTCAGGATTAAGAATTCTGATGGTGTATTTATAGCATTCAAATTATGAGTTGAAAAAAAAAATCCAGTTAATACAAGCCTTGTCAGAAAGCTGGTTTGACAAATACCTCTCCTGAGCACATTTGGTATTGCTATCTGACAATATGGAAGGAATCAGTCATTCAGTCTACATGGATGGATGGAAGAGCAATGTTAGTGACTCAAACATTCACCCATGAACAAAGTCCTTCATCAGTCATGCAGAATGCCCGTCATATTCCTGGCTCTGTGTTGGAGAAAAATATCATTCTACTTGCTGATGTTCAAGAGTGATAGTGCTGATGGTGTTTGGGAGAAGGACTCCTTCACCCTGCCTGGGGAAGACAGATGAGCTCAAAGCCCACAGAGGAAACATTATAAGGCAACTTACAGTAACAACAAAGAGGTCAAATAGTCCAGAGTGAAAAAGCAACTATGAACCACAGAGGAGAAAAGAGAGATCAGGATCGTTTTCTAGCAGATAGAGGACCATGGAGGGTGGTAGTGGATTAGTGCATTCTGTTCTTCTATATTAACACATCTGTATCTGGGTACTTTATAAAAAAACAAACACAGTTTACTTAGATCACATTTCTGACAGCCAAAGAGTTCAATAACATGATACCTGTGTTCTGAAGAGTGTTAAAAATGATAAGGTGATGTCAGGCATGGTGGCAAATGCCTGTAATCCCAGCAGATTGGGAGGCTGAGACAGGAGGATCACAAGTTCAAAGCCAGTCTCAGAAATGGCGAGGTGCTAAACAACACAGTGAGACCCTATCTCTAAATAAAATACAAAATAAGACTGAGGATGATGCTCAGTATTTGGTTGCCCCTGAGTTCAATAAATGGTACCACTCAAAAAAAAAAAAAAAAGGTGCTGCAAAAAATCAAACACATCCTTAGAAGTTGGAGGGCAAGGCAAATATTTATTTCAGCCAGAAGGGTGTGTTACCAGAACCGGGCTAGCAAACACACCTGGATGGGCAGTCCAGAGGTGTGTATATATATATATATATATATATATATATATATATATATATATATATATTGCTTCCCTTTACCCTGAATGGAGAACTTAGAGGACATTCTCCATGACTGGCTAATTTTAGAATTTTAGCAGGCAAATGGGAAAGAGCTACAATTGAACATGACCACAGTTAGATTTAATTAAGGTTGAATGCTACATTCTGAAAATGTATCACCAAAGGATTTCTCACAAGGAGGACCCCACTGGCTATATTGCAACACAGTGAAGAAGCACAAAGGGAATCAGCAGCATGCACAGAAGGCCATGTACATGGGATGACCTCACTTTATGCCAACCCACTCTCTTGGAAAGAGACTCCTTGAGACCAACTTTAATCCTTTTGGAGGTTGTACCTCCATGGACTAATCACTTCTCCTGGACCCCACCTCTTAATGGTTCCATCACTTTCCAACATGGCGTACAGGAGAATAAGCTTCTAGCACCTGAAACACTTTGTGGTGGGGGGGGGGCACTCAAACCATGTTCAAACCACAGCAGGTGGGCATGAGGATAGTGAGGAAATGAGGATATGAGACCATGAAAGAGCTTGCAAACTGAGCTGGGACTTGGACCTCAACCTGAGGGATCTCTAACTGTGTGGCAATGCCTGTGGTGACCACTCAGCCTCCCTGTAACTCAAAGGCTACAGTAGCCATGGCTTGAGTGCCCCCCCACAAGTATTTTATGTGCTAGAAGCTTATTTTACTAACTGCCCAAGATCTTTTTAAAAAATTGTATCTTTTCAGTACTGTAGATTGAACCAAGGACATTTCAACACACAGCTGCATCCCTGGTTCTTTTAAGACAGAGTCTTGCTAAATTACCCAGGCTGGCTTTGAATTTGGGATCCTGCCTCATACTCCTGACACAAAATGCTTTTGAAAAATACTGTGATCTAGGGGCTCGGCTTGTGGCTCAGTGGTATAGTGCTTGAGTAGCATGTGTGAGGCACATAAATGAATAAAGGCCCATCAACAACTAATAAAATATAAACAAACAAAACAAAACAAAAAACACACAAAAACTTCGTGGTCTATTTCCCAGAACCATTCCTTCTCATCTCTGACATCTTGTTCCTACAAAGATCATAGTGTTAAGCAGACCCTGAGCACAACACTGTACGTTACAATTAAAATATATATATATATATATATATACATACACACACACACACACACCCCAATGCAGGTAAAGGCTTGGATGCTGGTGATCATCTTTATTTTATTTAACAATTATTTAGTTCAATGGTTTCCCAGGAAGTGTCTTGGGACATTTTTGGTTGTCATGACAACAATTTATGTGCTAGTGACTTCTACATGGGTGAGGCCAGGGATGCTGCTTAATATCCTAAATGTTTAGTACAACCTCTACCACAAACCATCTGGACCAAACTGTCAGTAGTGCTGAGGATAAGAAAACCCGATTCAGTGCTTAGTTGGTCTGGACACAGTGCCAGTTCCTGGGAACACTGAGAACACTTAGACTGCCGCAGTCTGGCTGGGCACAAAAATAACCGAGCTGCCCTGAGACACTTGTAGGTTCGAACAGGAACTCCTTTATTGCCGGAACTCCACCAGCACTCCACGTGCACTTCCCGGGAACTCTCTCACCCTCCACCGGGCTCCGTGTGAACAACCGGGACCCCACGAATACTCCATGGGTACTCCAAAGTAGTGAGGAGGCAGCAGGAGCCGCCCTATTTTCAGACAGCAGGGTCCATATACAACTCAATACACAGCCTGTTTCTATCCAGCATCATCCAGTCACAGCAATTATAATTTAATTATCATCATCTTAATGGCTCGCTGGGGTCATCACTTAACCACTCCTTCTGGCAAAATGCCATGCACCATCCCGACTGGGCTGTGGCCCTCAATATTAGACTTAACTCATAACACCAAGAAACTGATAGGCAGCAAATGGCAAGCTTGGAAGTGAGGGCTGAGGTGCTTGAGGCTACAGGGCTGTGTGCTTCTAGAAGCAAAAGCAATCTATGCATGTATTGACCAAAGCCAGCATGCTAGTGAACCAGAGTGTTGTTTTGCTTTATTTTCTTTGAAAAACAAGCTATATTCTTTCTTCATGGGTGAATTCAGCTTTTGACCTGCATTGAAGTAAGGACAGTTAGGGGAGTAGAAAGGATAATAAGTGTCACTAGGAGAAAAGGGCAGAGAAAAAACAAACTAAGATTAGAAGGCTGTAGCTATACTTTAAGTTTATTTCTAGATCATATTTCATTTGTACAGACATTTCAGTAGAGATTTGAGTGAAGCAAAGACCTTGAATTAGTTTCTGAAGTTTATGTATTCTACCTCAGAGCTAACCCATGATCTACATCTCTTGTCTTTCTTCCCTTGCTCCTTTTTTCCTAATTTCTTAATATTTTAACATCTTTTCGGTCTCCTTTTCTGCCTCCTATATTGTAAGATGAATTTTATTGTGTTAATTTAAGATATATACCATGTGGTGACAAGGTACACACAGAGAAAGTAAAGTGATTACTATAGAGGAACAATTTAGAATACCCATTTTCTCATATAAGACTTTCTTTTGGGGTACCAGGAATTGAATCCTGAGGCACTTAACAACTAAGCCATATCCCCAGTTCTTTTTTATTTATTCATTCATTTAAATTTTGAGATAGGTTCTTGCTAAGTCATTAACACTTGTCTAGTTGATTTGGAATCTAGTGTTGCCTGATATCTCCTACACTTTTGTGCCTTCTCAGGGGGAATATTATTATGGTGTCAAAGATTTCCAAAGGGTGATATTGCTTGTCCTGGAGGAAGCTGACTCCTCAGTAAGCATCCTCTGAGCCATCTCTCAGCAGGTTCTTTATCTCAGACTTGGCCACATTGCCTCAGCCTAATTTTGCCATCAGGCTGGTTAACAAAATCCCATCTTCTTGTGTAGAGGGTGATCTGCAGCTACAGGGCCAGCCTGAATGCTGACAGCATCCCAGATATCTGTGCTTCAGGGATGATGCTCCCTCCTCAGTCCAAATGCCACCCTTCTGAGATCCTGTTGGCTTCAGAGAGTCATTTGCTGACACTCTGTGTCACAGAAGCATATACAACAGGACAGAGAACCTACACTGAAGAAGAAAGTGTTATGATGTCTACTCACTGAGTTCCTGCTGAGCATTGTTATAATTTAAATGTACTCTTTGTAAAGTTGATTGAGCCCTGGAGCAACTTTTCACTAAACTGGTCTCTTAATCTATTATGTTCTTAGTGAGTTAAAGGATTTCCTTTCACAGAAAATCCCCAGATAACAAGACCAAATGCAGAATGAGATATCTTCTCATTCTGGAAAAAAAAAAAAAAAAAAAAACATTAAAAAGATAAAGAAGGAAATGGCTGCTCTGCACTACAGAAGACAGCTTGGGTGATCTGGAAACAAAAGAAGGATTTATTCTGCCTGGAGTTGAGCACAGGGAGATCACTGTGAAACAAATCACTCAAATGCAGCACCTTGAATTCTTGGAAATAAAGCCATTGAGTTTTCCTGCTGAGAGATCCAGTATTTCTATTTAAAAACCTGCTTTTCTTTGCAGTAATTCCCAATGTAGCAGTAATAAAGAATATCATAAAGTTAAGAAAGACCTGCTGGAATCCCCAGCTGCATGCATAATATTGCACTAAGGACATTACATCTGTTGAGGAAATGAAGAATTATGTGGCAATGCACACATTTTGAGTTGTTTGAGTGGGCTAGGGTGGTTGTCTGAGCCTAGTCTTGCTCTGTGAGTTTGTGTAACTGTGGTCCTTTTCACCTTTTGAATACTTCCCCTGTTGCTTAAAATATGTTTTTTCCCCTCGTTTTCTTTTCCCTCTCTCTGGGGGCAAAAAACAAGTTTAGCTTTAGTTATCTGACCAAGAAAAGAAGATTTCACCTGGAAGAACTAGGAAGTGACTATCTCCCAAATTAATAAGTGAAATTCAACACACCATAAAGGCTCACCTGGGACTCCCTGAAAGGGCACACCTGGAATGTAGTCTTTAATTAGCTTCTTTAAAAGCCCTCTGTTTTATATGTCAAATTATATTCTTCTATCATACAACAAAAAAGAACATATACGGTGTTAAAAAAAAAAAGGCTGTAGCTGTAGCTCAGTGGTAGAGCACTTGCCCTGTATTTGTGAGGCCCTGGGTTCAATCCTCAGGAGCACATAAAAATAAATAAACAGATATTTTGTCCATCTACAACTAAAAAAGTATTAAAACAAAACTTCTTTTTTCCTTGTTAGGCAGACTCATAGGCTCTGGCATAGGACTCCTCTGTGTTTCTCCCTTGCTAGCAAAGCAATAAAACTTCTTTGTTCTTTTTCTCAAAACCATGTCCTCATTATTAGATTGGCATTGAGTACAAGGACCAAAATTTTGGTAACACAATGACCAAGATTTCAATAACATTTGGTAAAGCTGAGGTGTCAGAAAAGGTTGCTAAATTGCATCAAATCTACCTTAGCCCTACTCCACAATTATTTTTTCTAAACGATGTTCTGTCAGCCTTCTTGGCACATGCTGTGGCCAGCTTTGTGGTGTAATGCCAGATTCATGGGACCCCAGGAGCCGAATCCTATGCAATCACACAAGAGTCTTTATTGCAAGCTTGAGCTTGGACTCACAACCATTTCCAATGCAGCAGTCCCAGGGAGTGAGTCCCAGTCCTTTGTTCAGTGAGATTTTATAGGTTTTGGGAGGGATACTCTATGTATCACAACATCACACAGCAAATCATTTCACACCACAAGAAAATCAAACAACAACTCTTAACATTGATTAGCACATTCACTGGTGGGAACAAGTTGGGTAGGGGTGATTTGTTAGTACAAGAGGGAGATTCCTTTGAACTGATTGGTTTAAGCCATGAGGGGTATATATGCTAAACTACATGGTTTCTCAACATGTTATCAACCACCATAAAATACTGGGGGTCATCTGGCATCCCAGGTATTTTCCCTGTCTCATGCTGATTGGTGGTTGCTAGGGGGTTGCTATGGGTCTTCATCTAGCCTGAGTCAAGGACACCTGGCGCCACAGATGTCTCCTGTTATTTGCAGACAAACTACTCAGCAGGGTGGGTATGTGCCTAGGAGTGCTCTGTGGGTTTTTCCAAGGACAAGGGTCATGCCCTTGCTCTGAGGTAGAGGCTGGTTTTTCAAAAATGGAGTCACATCAGTTTCTCAGTGGGCTGCTTACCTAATATTTATTTATTTTTCTTTTTCACTAGCAGCATTTAAGAGAGACAATATACAGACCAAAGAAGATCTAGACATTCCTTGGTATCAGAAGGGGATTGGTTAGAGTGTTACAGAACTGAGGGCTGTAACTGAAAACTCAGTCCTTGTTTCCAATTTTTTAGAAAAAGAGAAAAAGTTTATTGCTTTGCTAGGAAAGGAGAAACACAGGGAACTTCTGTCTCAAAGGCTGTGATTCTGCCCATCAGCATGAACAGGGGGCTTTTTGATGAACCCATCCTAATTCCATCTTAAGATTGGGAGCCATCTCATCACAAAGTCATAAAAATTTAATTTCTGTTTTACTATAAATTACTGCAATTTCTAAACTTGTTTGGAATTCCTGCCCATTGCCTTGAACTCACCCATGCTTGGGTTTCCTTGACCAGATAACAACCCTTTCTAAAACCTTAGTAGTGTCTCATAAATCCTGGCTCCCCCTAAGCAGATAACAACCCTCTCTGAAACCTCAGCAGTGCCTCGTAAATTCTGATGTTGGGATTTGAATTTACTCCCTACTTTGAGATATCATGCCATTTAGATCATTAATCTATTATCTGCCTTTGTATTTTGCTTACCAAATCCTGTTATCTGTAAGTTCTCAAGACACCACCCCCTTTTGTGCAACTTTTTATGCTAAAAAACCTTGTTCCTGGAGATCTGGGGTGCTGATCTCTAGCTCGGATTGGGAGATACAGCAGCTGATCAGCTCTTTTTTTTGTGTGTACACAATATAAGCTTGCTTTAATTTGATTTAAAATTGTAGTCTTGGGTCTTTTCTTTGCATTGGGGTTCAACACTTTTAAAGGGGAACTCAAAGGCTACATTCTTTCTGTTCTCTATTAGGGGTTGCATTCACTTACTAATTTGGGAGGTAGTCATTTCTGAAACTTTCCAGTGCCATCCCAAAAATCTGGATGACTTTGATACTATGGTTGGTGTATACTCAGGAACAGATAACTTTGCCAAGAATAGGGAGGAAAGGTGATCCTGTTTCCCCTGAGATTAGGGAGGAGCAAGCAGGGAGAGAAGAAGAGGAAGAAACAAGTCCATTTAAAAAAAAAGTGAAGTGGCAGAGCAACAAGGGTCATATTCAAAGCATAAAATGGACAACTGTTACAGGGCTTTCTGGGAAAATAAGGCATTGTAACAGGACTTGATGCTTTGACTATATCCCTTATTGGTTTAAAACTTAACATTTTTTTTCTGTTTCCCAATATTCTCCTTCCTGATATTTTTCTTGATCTTCTTCTTCCTGATCTTCTTTTCAGGAGAACCCTTATCTTGTCCTTCCTCATCTTTCCTCTCTAACTTATTTCTCTGAATCACCCCTTTAACACTCTCCTTCCCCATTCCTCATTATGTGAAGAATCATAGGCTCTAGGACAAGAGTTCTTGTGTTTTTTCTTTACTAGCAAAGCATTTTTTTTTTCATTTTTCTCAAAACCTTGTCTTCATTATTGGATTGGCATCAAGGATTGAGCTAGCCATTACAGTCACATTAATTCATCCTTCAAATTTCAATTCATTCAATCTAGTCAAAAAGATTTCAGACATGTTGCTCAGAGTAACAGGCATGAGTTTATTAGAAGAAATTGGAGAAGGGAAAGGGGACATGCTCAAGGAAGAAAGTGAGTCCTCTCAGAGAGCAAAGAGAGTGCCTTTACTGCCCTCCAGTATTATTAGAGATCTAAAAGAAATTTCCAGAGAGTCCTGCCTATGTTTTCCTTTGATTTTTGACTGACAGCTGGATGACAGTAGACTGTCAAGTCCTCACCGCCATGAAACTGTGTCACTTTGGCCCTTGCTGACTGGTTCTCATTGGATTTTTTTTTTGTTGTTTTTCTTAATTAATTTATTTATTTGTTCTCACTAGATTCTTAACTATAAATTCTTATAGATTTTATGATTATGGGAAATTATCCTTATATCCTTGAGTTTCAGAAGCTGGTCTGTGAAAAGAGTCACAAAAGTCTCCTTCTTCAGGGTAATTGGTTTCCTCTTATCAACAGTATTTCAGGCCTGCATTTCTAATATAGATAATAGTTCACTGATAATATGACATAACCTTTTCACTGAAGTCAGACAGGGGTGCAGGTAAATTGCTTCTTGGAAAAAAAAAGCGTGTCGGGGTCAGCACAGTGGGCCCCTGACATAGAATTATTTTCTTAACCTTGTGTCCCCACCATTCATGTCTGTCTCCTGTCAATAAGACCTCCCTCTAATATTCAAATTAAATCTACATTCATTCTCTCTATACATCTTAAGTGATGTCTAGATGACATCTCCTGCAATGTAAGTGCTATGTGAATAGTCATGATACCATCTCATATAGGGAATAATGACAACAAAGAAGACTGCACATTTGGTACAGGCAAAATCTCCCCTCCAATATTTTCAACCAGTTGTTGGATTAATACACAAACATATCTCACAGATATAGTGGCCCAACTTTAATTTTCTAGATAATCTGGGAAAAAAAAGGGTAGCTGTATAATATGGTTCTGGCCAAAGAAATTTATATGATGTCAGCTGATTAGAACTTCTGGACATCGGCCGGTTGGAACTTCTGAAAAATTTATTTATTTTTCTTTGAAATCAACTTAATTAAATTTCACATATGAGTGAGACCTTGTAGTGTTTGACTTTCTGTTCCTGGTTTATTTCATTTAACATGAGGTCCTGCAGATTCACCCATCCATGTGAATCATATACTTAATATCTAGAAGCAAAGGGATCAAACTGAGAAGAATTCCGAAATACCTAATAGGAAAGTGCCCCTACTCAGCATCCCTCCCCCTTTTTATGAGAATCAAATCAAATATATTTCATAGTAAATTAACATATAAAATTTGTTTTATTAATATCATTTTTTGAATCTTAATAGGGCAATAAAATAAGTTTATAGTGAAATTGCAGTGAAACACCATTTAACAATATCTACATAGAATCTTTTACATTTTGGGCTTTGAAATGCCCACATGGTTCGATGGAAAGAACAAAATACAATTACTCCAAAAAAGAAAATGTGAACCCTTCAGGGCTGATGTTCCTCTTCTCAGTTGTTTATTTCTTTTTTTTTAAATTTTTAATTTTAATTTTAATTTTTTTAGGTATAGTTGGACACAGTGCCTGTTGCAAATAACTCAAACGCAGGTCAGCATGAGCAAGGAAGAAGAAGCAGAAGAAGCTACAATTGGCGTAGTTGGCAGGATTCAGCACTGAAAGTGTCAGCACACAGGGTTGAGAAAATGAAAGGGGGACTTTTGGGATTAACATGGGAAACTCCCAGTCCTTAAAGGAACAATATGTAGAGTTACTACAAGGATTATTACATTCCATATGTGTAAAAACATCTCATAAGAAACTTGAGGAGTTATTTAAAATTATAGAATGTCATTGTTTTACTGGTTCCAGTATAAAACCAAGGTCCAGTTAAATTTAGAGGAATGGAAACTCGTTCAAAAAGAGCTCCGTAAGCAGCATCAGGCAGGAAATGTTATTTCTTTAAAGATTTAGAAACTGTGTAGTGCCATAACTCAAGCATTACAATTATTTGAGAGTAATAGTGAAAAGGGTTCTTATCATGAAGTCAAAGTTAATACGTCAAAATCTGATACTAAAATTAATGAAATGGAGCCCAAGAAAGATATCTGTGATACTGTAGGTGATTCTCCTAAGGTGATTCTCCTAAATCAGATTTGGATGATGAAAGGGATTTAGAAAGTTCAGATAGCGACTCTAGTATGAAAGAAATAATGGAGGCCTTTGTGGAACAAATGAAATTAAAAAAGTGAAGGTCCTCTCTTAAACCTACTGCTCCTTCTTATGCTTCCTTTTTTTTCCAATGACAAAGTCTAAAGTTGATGTGGGTAGAGAACATCAGCGCTTTTCATTTCCTCTTACCATGATATATGATGATGATGATCTTCCAGCTCCCCCTGGCGGTTTTATTAATCCACCACATTTATTTCCTATTACTAGACAACAAAACCCTCATAATCCCCCAAATGATTGATGTTCAGTCTACTGCAGTGGAATACAAATTTATAAAGGATTTAAAAGCTGCGGTCTCTCAATATGGCCCTCAGTCTCCCTTTGTGCTAGGTATGTTAGAAAATTTGGGAACTTCTAAATTACTTATTCCCTTGGACTGGGAGACATTAACAAAAACAGTTTTGAAAGGATCTCAGTGGTTGCTATTGAGAAGTTGGTGGGAAGATGAGGCACTGAAACAAGCTCAAGAAAATGAGACTCAAAGTCCCCCTGGACTTATGGAGGAAAAGTTAATGGGGGAAGGTAGTTACCATGCCTTAAGAGAACAGGCTCAATATACAGATCAAGATATTCAACAAATTCAACAGGTTTTCTTGAGAGCTGGGAGACGCGTAGTACCCACTGCAGAAGGAAATGCCTGCTGTGGATCTAAGAACTTTGATATCCTTTCTTTTTCCCAAAACCCTGTCCTCATTATTAAATTGACATTAATTGGCTTTGAAAACAGGAACCGAACTTTCAGTTACAAATTTTGATACCACAGAGGGGACTCTAGAGGAGCCCTTCTCTGCTTTCTTGGGGAAGCCTAACACTACAAACAACTGCATGCAGAGGATTAACTTTTTGAGAGCTGACTACTGGAAAGTTAGGAGATATGGAGCCTGCCTGGTGCCTGAGGTGGGACCGAACCAGAGGAGCTAATCCTGCCGACTATGCCAATTGTTGCAAATAACTCAAATGCAGGTAAGCATGAGCAAGGAATAAGAAGCAGAAGAAGCTACATGTGCCTTTATTTTATTTATTTTTATATAGTGCTGAGGATCGAACCCTCGGCCTTGCACATGCTAGGTGAGAGCTACTGCTGAGGTACAGCCCAAGCCCAGTTGTTTATTTCTGATAGCAAGAAACAGGATGAGCTGACATGTGGCTTTTCTGCCTGTACTTTTTTTTTTCTTTTGCCTGAAAGAACAATAAAAGATCTGGAAATTGGCCAATCATTTTGTAACCACTGGGATGAGATCTGTCTCAAGATGGAAGAATCAGCACCTACAAGAAGCCTATATTCTTTATGATTTCCTTTGGCAAAGAGAAGGGCAAAGCTCTGTCATCCACCATTTTGACTGCTGAGTCCTAGGCCAAGAAGTTTAGATTCAGAAAAATAATATTTTCTTAATTTTAGGCATAGAGTTAAAAAAGATGTCATAGGCAGCATGGGATGTCATCTGGGATTATTTGGTGCAAGGCTACCCCAGCTTCCCTGGAGGAGAAATGCCAGTTCCTATCACTAAGAGGATGGATTGGACCAACTGTGACACATTCTCTGAGCATAGGAAAAATAGAGAAAGAGTTGTTGATGGCCTTCTGTGACATGAGATTTTCAGGGTTCTCTTGCCCTAGATTCCACTGCAGCAGAGAAAGTGCTCCCCTGGAGGTGGGCATTTCAGTCAATCCCTTCTCCATGATGTATGTGCAGAGGGCTCAGGAGAAAGATATGGACTGCAAATAAGAGAAATGAGAACATGGAGAAAGAGGCCCTTACAGAGATGGCAAGGTAGAAGATAGTGAGGGAGTTGCAGAGAGAGAGAGTATGAGAGTAAAAGAAGCAGCCAGAAAGCAGCAGGGGAAAAAGCAAATGGAGAAATGTGGATGTCAGTCTCCAGAGAGGTAAAGGATATCCACATATAAAAGGGGCAGAAAAGGGGAGAAATCTCAAGAGAAAGGGAGGAGAGGATGTATTACCTGCAGGAATAATACACAGCAACTGTGGTGCAGGGACAACAAGATGGGTTGCAGATAATAAGAGGAGCACAGGGAGGAGCACTTCAGTAGGACAATTGGGGTGTGGGTGTACAGAGCATGGGGCCAGGGACCTGAAGCAGGCAGAGCAGAGGGAGACTGTGGATGAGGAAAAAAGAGGCAGAAAAATATGGAGATTGAGAGCAATCAGGAGAATGGGGATAAAGACTGACAAAAGGTGAAGGGAGTTGAAGGAATGAGAAAGATCAAGTGGAGCAATGGATTAGAGGGGAAATAAAGGAGAAAAGCAGGAGAGGAGAGGGAAGCAAAATGAGCAAGAACTCAGGTGGAGTAAAGAAACAGACTAGAGGTGAGGAAAATAATTGCAAAACTACTGTCTTTGAGGCTTGTGTATTTTTATTTATTTATTTTTTATTTGGAAAATCAGTTTATTTAAAAGAAAGGGTGAATTAGAATCAAAAGAATATTTACCTATCAAATTTTCTTTATTACTTTACATATTCTACTATCATCTATCATTAGATGAGATTAAAAGACTCATTTATTGACCAAACTCAATAATATATGCAGTCATCCCTTAGTATCTTTGGAGAACCAGTTCTAGGACTTCCCTCTCCTGAGGATACTCAAATCTGCAGATTGCTTAAGTCCTTCATACAAAATGGAATGGCATTTGCATATAACCTACATACATTCTCCTATATGCTTTAAAACATCTCTAGGTTACATAAAATATGCAATATAAAAGTATATAATACAATGTAAAAAGCAATGTAAAAAAAAATTTAAGAGGCTTGTGTGTTTTTAAATTATTGGAGTAACAGGATAGCTTCCTTATCCAGCAGTGGATACACTCCCTTTGGCAAGGACTGAACTCATGGTGTTGAGTGTCACCCTCCTCCCTTTTCCTGGATTGTGGTGTTATGTAGGCAGTATATGAGATAAAAGAGATATTCAAAGTTTTTTTTTCTTTTTGTCACACAGAATGAGTGGCTACTCACCAAAGAATTCCTCATCCCCAGCCACCTAAATGTGTGGGCATTTCTCCCTATCAACAAAAGCAGTCCGTGTCACCTGCAAAATTATCATTCTATAATTACATTCATACCTGACAGTCATAACCTAAAGAAAGCAACAGATCCCTTAGGCTGAGAGCATTTTCTGATAATGCTGCCCCCACTTTATATGACAGTCACATGAGGCACATGGGACCCTCTGCTCAGGCCCTGTTAATATTTATGGCAGTTCACAACCGTCAAAGAAATATTGCACTTTTGTGGGAGTGATTGCTATAAAGAAAAATGACACAGGTTACCAAGAAACAGACAGATGGAAGAGCCATGCTAAAGATAAATTGAACTCAAAAAAGGAGAAGTCTTAAAGAGGACTGGTCATTACTGGAAAAATCACACATGCATTTTGGTGAATAGAGAGGAAGTACTGTGTGTTAAATGTCAGAGCAGTTGAAAAAGGGTGGATTGTTCCTGCCATCAGTAAGTGATTTTGTCCAATTCTCATCTCTCTCAAGGCCTGTGTCTTCACTCACTGCTGCCTGAACTGGATGTGTCTTTGCCTCTGGGTGTAGCTAACACTGCAGTCATGCCTCTGCAAATCAGTCTGAAGCTAGAACGTCATCTTTCCTCTCTGTACCATGAATTTTCCCACAACAGAATTACTGTGGTAATTATCCAAAAGACACTGGTTTTGAGCATTCACACACACACACACACACACACACACACACACACACAATAAAGACTTCTTTTGCTTTCTATTTTTCTCTCTAAGAAATAAAATACTCTATTAATTACATTTCTACCTGTAACAGATAACCCCCTTTCAGACTATGTTTACCTGCTGAAAACTTGTTTATACACTATCATTTAATTCTGGAATTACCTCTTCCAATCAAGTTTTCTCACCCACCCTAATCTGCTGGTTTAATTTTCACAGTCTTCTGTGATCTCTCCATTTGTAAATCCATTTTAAATGTCTTTTCTTCATATCTCTTTTCCGTCAGTAGCATATTGCCCAGGGGATGGCTCTTTTTTTTCCTTAGCTCTGAGGACATCCTACCTATCTTAAAAATGTCCTTGCTCTCATTGTGTCTCTCTCCTGATCACCTTGGCAATGCCTCTGCTGGTGGGCCCCACACCCTGTCCTCTGAATGTGATGGAGTCTCCCAGTAAAGCTTGCATCTTTTCTCACTCTGTGCCCACTGTCTCTTCCTTATTTCTTTCTTGTCTTTGATACCATTCAAGTCTCCATTTCCTCTGGAGACCTCTCCAATGAACCCTAGAGTCCTGTGTCCTGTTATCTTTTCAAGACCATGCTGGATTTTTAAAAGTCCCTTCCACCTTCATGGTCCACATGTGACCTCCTGAGCTCCCCAGTAGCCTCCTGCTCTGGTCCTCAGCATCTCAGGTAGGGTAATCCTATACTTGGGGGCTTCACTGGACACTTTCACATATATTGAAAGTGTATAATATATTACAACATTGCTAAGTTTTATATTTAAAAAGAAAGTGATTTTTAAATTTTTCCAGATGGACAAGAAAATTAGCATCTACACTGCTCTTTATGCTTGGAGAAAATATGTGGGAAGACTTGGTTCCTGGTGGCTTTGCTTCTTCAGGGCCTCTGCTCTCATCTCTTGAAGTTCCTCTGCTCACTCACCCCCAGCTACACAGGCTTATTTCCTTTTCTGGGCAGAAGGTTACTTAGACTCAGGGCCTTCACTGCATACTGTCCCTTTACTGAGTCCTCTGTGGGCCCTGGGCTGCAGGTGATCAATATCTCAGGTCTTTGTTCTGACAGTACCTGCTCCATGGAGACTCCTGTGACCTCCCCAGCTACTGTGAAAACACCCACCACACCCTGACCCACCTCTGCCTCATACACCTGCTCTTCAGGTGTCTTTTCATGTCTTCACCATCCACTGTCTGGATCCTGGTGAAAACAAGGCCCCATGAAGGGGGTAGAACAAGAAGGTGGGTGGTGGGCTGGGCCTGGTCCTCTGGGAGGTGCTCAACTCTGGCTTTTCATGTGAGTTCTGAGGCATTTTACAATAAGTCTGTGTCCCCTTACTGGAGTTCTATATGTGGGGTAACATTTGTGCCCAGCCTTAATAATACCTAAGGTTAATTCTCCTCTGTGTGCAGTATTGAGTACCTGGCTCTGTATCTTCCATCCTGAGGGCTGAGATTATCCTGAGATCCCAGGGAGGTGAGGGGAGCTGTGCTGTGGTTCAGTGGGTTCAGGGCCAAACTTTGCCCTAAAGGGGAGCCCAGTGCTGCCCAGCTCCCCACTGCTAGAGTGTGTGTAGGCTTCACCACCATGGAAATGAATCTCAAATAAAGAGTCAAAGAAGTCTCCTGTGGGCCTTCTTGCAGGAGTTTACTGTCCCTGAATCTCCTAGGTGCAGTGGGCTGTTAGGGAACATCTTCCCACATGCTGAGGTACCTTCTGTGACAGGGTATGACCATGGCACAGGAAAAAGATGTGTTAATTCTGAGCCTTAAACAGTAAGTTTCCACCATTCAGGATTGATTCATAAAGACTCATATTATCTGAGCAAGAAGCTCTGAAGAGGAGGAAGAAAGAAAGGAATCAGGGATGGCTGTCACTGAGGCAAAGTGATGTTCTCAGGTGGTCCTGAGTCTCCTTTCTTCTATAGTACTGGGCATAGTTGCTGGCCTCCTGTGACTCTGCAGCAAACCCACTAACAGGTGTGCCTGCACTCTCCAGGGCCTCCCTCAGCCCCTTATCTCTGCACTTAGATTCCATCCCACTGGGACCTGGTGGCAGGGAGCATGTGAGGAGGCTCCACTGGGTGTGGTCCTGAGAACTGTCTGTCATTTCTTTTGATTTTTTTTTTTTGTACTGTGGATTGAACCCAGAGAAACTCGTCCACTGAGCCATATCCCCAGCTCTATTTTTATTCTATTTTATTTTACTTAGAGACAGGTACTCACTGAGTTACTTAGGACCTTGCTTTTGCTGAGGCTGGCTTTGAACACATGATCCTCCTGCCTCAGCCTCCAAAGACACTGGGATTATAGGCACAAAACACTGTGCCTGGTATTTTTGTTGATATTTTCAAAAAAGTGAGCATATTGTTTGGCTGATGATTTCTGTCCTCTACAGCAGGTCTTTCTGCTCTAGTGCTCATTTTTTCTCCTTCTTTTTGCTTCTGTGGTCTTTAGTTGGCAGTTTTCCTTTTGAGATGTGTAGTTACTTGATCCGAATTTTCTTCATCCTTGTTGTAAAGTTTCACTGTTAACATCTTGATTTTGTTTTTGTGGGTTTTTTTCCTCCTTTACTGCATTCCATAAGTTTCAGTGTATTTTTATTTTACTTTTGCTTCAGATTTTTTTTTAATCCTTTTTCTCTTGTTACCACTTGTTGCTTAAGAAGGAAGTGTTTCATTTAATTTCTCATCTGCAGTTAGCTTCAGTATTTATTCCATTGTGAACAGGAAGAAAACTGGGGTGATTTCAAGTGTCTGAAACTGGATTTTAAAATTTGTGAACTAATCTGTGAACTTTTATGTAGACGGTCCTTGTGGATTTTAAAAGGAAGTGCTTCCTGCTGCACTACGGTATCATGTTCAGGATAGGTGTGAGAACTCCACTTGGTGTGCCATGGTATTAAAGATCTGTTTATGGATCTGTTGTCTATTAATGCATCTCAGTGTAATTGGCAGATTTTTGGCTATCTCAGCTTTAGACAGGCCCAGAGACAATCTCTGTCACTCTTCCTCTGCTGAGATGAACATGATGATGTCCTGCATATCTTTTAGACCTTTAATTTTCCTACATTTTTTTCCTCCTGTGCTTGCACTAAGTATTCCAATTTGTTTGTGATTTCTAAGTTTCTGAGAAGGGCATTTGGTTCATGTGTTCTTATTAAATACATTTCCAGGAGGGTGTGGCAGTACAAATCTCTACCTCAGTGACTCAGGAGGCCGAAGAAGGGGAATTGAAATTTGGAGACCAGTCTGGGTAATTTAGAAAGACCCTGTATAAAAAATTTAAAAAGAAATAAATGAACTAAAAGGCATGTGGTGAAACATGCCTGTCAGACCACTGACTTGAGAAGCTGAGGCAGGAGGATTGTGAATTCAAAGCAGCCTCAGCAAAAGCAAGAGAGCCTGTCTCTAACCAAAATGCATAATAAGGGTGGGGAAGTGGCTTGGTGGTTGAGTGCCCCTGAGTTCAATCCCCAGTACCACTCACACACACACACACACACACACACACACACACCACAAAATCCACACCAAAAAATGTGTTTGTTAGGGAGGTCACACCTGGGCCTTTCTGCTCTGCAGTAGAGTTGTGTGATCTCTTTTCACATGTTTGGAGATGCCTTTTGGGGGGTATTTTGCTATATTTGCTAAAGGAGATAAAGAATTTGTGTGTGTGTGTTGTGTGTTTGTGCACCTTCGTTTTTGTTGTTATTGTGTGTGTGTGTGTGTGTGTGTGTGTTTTAGCAATGGAATTTGAACAAGGGGCATTATACCACTAAGCTACATGCCCAGTTTAATTTATTTATTTAATTTTTGAGAAAGGGTCTTTCTAAGTAACTGAAGGCCTCACTAGAATGCTGAGCCTAGCTTTGAATTTATTATCTCCTGCCTCATTCCACAAAGTTTCTGGGATTAAGGTACATACTGTGCTTTTTGATGAGCACTTTTAAACACCAAGACTTCTTTCCCCATATTATTATTAGTGCCTCTGTTGAAATAATATTTTTTCAAAATTAGGGATTGAACCCAGGGGTGCTTAACCACTGAGCCACATCCCCAGCCCTTTTTAATATTTTATTTATTTATTTATTGGTACCAGAAATTGAACTCCAGGGCCCTCAATAAATGAACAACATACCCAGCCCTATTTTGAATTGCATTTAGAGACAGGATCTCACTGAGTTGCTTAGAGCCTCGCTAAGTTGCTGAGGCTGACTTTGAACTTGCGATCCTCTTGCCTCAGCCTCCCAAACCGCTGGGATTACAGGCATGCACCACTTTGCCCAGCTTAATATTTTATTTAAAGACAGGGTCTTTCTATATTGCTCAGGGCCTTGCTAAGTTGCTGAGGCTGGCTTTGAATTTCCAATCCTCCTGCCTCAGCCTCTGAAGCCCCTGAGATTAAAGGCATGCATTACACCACCCAGTGAAACACCTCATTCTTAACTACATACTTTCTAAATTTTTTCTTTGACTTTTCTTCACTATGGTGTTGAGGGATTCTGTTTCTGATGTAATCTGGTTTACTGGAGGCAATTTGTTCCCTTGTTTTTTTTTTTTTATGTTGTTTGTATGCCTACCCATCTAACAGTTTATTTTGAGGCAGTAGAATTTCAACCTTGTGGATTTACAATATCCCTTGAAGTTACTTCTATCTCACAGTTTATGGGGAGACAGACACTAACAACAACCGATGCAAACAATTTACAGTATTAAACCAAATATCTCTTGCAATGAAATATACAATGTTGATTTTTACAATATTGAGAAATGATATGATCAGTTATTGCCCAAAATAATAAAAGTAAGTTTATGTAAGAATGTACAATTTCATGTGGTAATTATGAATAATAGAAGTGATGTAGGATGTGATGATATGAGGAAGAAGGAGCAAAAAAATAGAGTTGAAAATGAAAGAGAGTGGAAGAGAGTACATTAGGGGTTGGTTGTTAGTAGAGTAAAAGAAAGGAAGAGAGTTGAGGGAAATCTAAAAGTGAAAGAAAAAAGTAATAAAAATAAGAATAAGATAGAAAATAGAAAAAATTAAAAAGTAAAAATAAATGAATTAAAATATACAGAAAAGAAATTAAAGTTTATAAGAACAAAATCAATATGTACTAAACATATTAGTCTTTGAAATAATGATCTATAAATAATAGCAGTCTTCAAATAAAATGGTAGATATGAGGGAGCAATGAGGATATATGAATGTGTATTTTTCCCACTATAGATACAGTTCTTTAAGAGGAAATGAAGAAGAAATCGGGTGGTTGAAAAGGGTTTGTAGATCCTACAGGTGGGTGATGTCTATGCAGAGATGTATTTTTAAGAGGTGAGAATAAAAAACAAAAAACAACCAAACAAAAACACAATAATTAAGAAAAAAAATGAATAGAGGTAAAGAATTAAAAGAACAGTGAGAGAACAGTAGAGTTTCCCTGTTGGCAAAAAGAAGGAATTATAAACAAAGAGTTGTGAAATAGTCGATGTGAAGTATAAGATAATATTGATTAGTATAAGATGGATTCATCTTATACTAATCAATGACCTAATTTCCAAATAATAGAAAAATTAAAATTGGGAAAAAAAAACTATGAGGGGCTGGTGATATAGCTCAGCTGGTAGAGTGCTTGCCTCGCATGCATAAAGCCCTGAGTTCAATCTCCAGCACCCCCCATACAAAATAATACTACTAATAAAAATTATAAAGCATGAAATAGGAAAAAAAGCATAAAGCTAACTGAACTAAATGCTAAAAGCTAAAAATAAACATAAACAAATAGGTATTTGTACAAATGCATAAATGCCTATCATTTTTGATCAGTATATATTCAAAAAACAAATCAAAATGTAACAAAGGCAAAAACAAATTTTAAAATAGTCAATGAAAGGCTTTTTCTTCTTTTTTTTGCCTGCTGTTTGTACCAAACTGCCTTTGGGTCTCTTTTTTAGTATTTCACATCATAGTCTTTTTAATTTTAAATGAATTCCTGAAGGTCCCCTGAATTTACTCTGGGTGTAAACTTTAAAATGTTTCTTTAAAAAGACTGATCTGTTTAACAGCTGGGCACTGCCTCTCCCATCCACATCTGCCACAGAAGTTGATGCTGAACTCATCAGGCCTAGCACTTTCCCTCTCTCGGTCTCTCTCTCTGTGTTTCTCATCCTACAGCAGGAATGGAGTGACTTGGGTCTGGTATCTATTCCTCTTCCCACACCCTGGGAGGCTCAGCACCCATGATAGGGTACCCACACCCTCTGAGTCCAAGCACCTGGAGGCGAAGCCCTGCTCTTCTCAGCACACCAACTCCTCTTTCAGAATTGCACCACAGTCACCATGGTTGCCATAATGACATCAGGTTTCTGTGGCACCTCTGAAGCACAAGTTGGTCCTCCAGAAATGCCTCTGGACAGGGCTCTTCTTTGTTCCCCTGCCTTTCTCTGAAACCAAAATGCATTCCCTCTTCAGGCCACCACCTGAGAAAGTTCACCAACTAAAGGAGCTAGGCTCACATTTAGGCAATGGGAGAACACTGCCCACACCCTCCAACGAGTTCAAACTCCTGGCACAGGCCCAGGACACCCTGGATCGAGACACCACACACTTGATGTTCCCACATCTCCTCACTTACCTGACAGCAAACCAAAGAACCCCAAATCTGGAAGTAAGCACTCAGAAGCCAATGGCATTTGTACAACTGGGAGTGATCTAACAACCAGAGGTACAGTGGGATTCTTGCAAGGATCTTTTCTTCTTTTACTGATCTTGCATCCTCTAAGTGCAAATATAAAAAAAGAATTAGAAGTGGCCTATGCATACAGGCCTTTGGGATCCCACAATAACCACAAAGGACATCATGTTGCCTTTCCAGGAGGGTCTCACATCTCTCTCTTTCTCTAGTCAGTGGAGCATCTAGTCCAGGAGCAGGAATGAAGTGAGTGGGGTCTGGGGTCTATTCATCTATCTGCACACCAGAGAGGCTTAGTCCCTGCTATGCAGGCACCTACACCCTCCCGTGAGTCCATACTATGGAGGTGGCCCTACTCTCCACACACAGCAAGCCAGTTTTCTGTGGAAAGTCAGAAGACATGATGTTTGGTTTTATTTTCAATCACTATGCACATGGACATTTTTTTCATGGCTCTTTGTCTTCTTCTTTCTCACTTGATGTCCCTGTGACCACTTCACTCTTATTGCAGTAAACTTTCCAGCTGACTCCACACCAAACTGGGCTCTTCCTTATGAGCTCCTGGTTCTGAGGTATAGAATTCACACACTTTCTTGACATTACTCAGTACTGAAGTGTCAAAATTTCCCTTAGCACCCTTTTCTTTCAGATCAGGAGCAGAAGATTCAGCAGCCCCATGATCCACATCCTCAAAAAATGCCTTCTTCAAACACTTGACATAAGCTCAGTCACCAGATGAAGAGCCAACAGTGGAGCATCAATTCCCAGAACCAGGAAGAGTCACAGGCCTATATTGACCACTGGCACTGCTACAACTGGGTAGTGACCATAAACACCAGAGGGTACAATGGGCTTCTCAACAGGGCATTTTTCTTCTCTTTTACTCATCTCTCATCCTCTAAAAACAAACCTGAAAAAATGACCTACATTCAAACAGGCATTTATGGTCCCAAAATTACCACCCAAGACATCACACAGCCTGGGGACAGTGTGGTTCCACATGCTCCTCCCTCTCCAGTGAGCAAGGCACTAAGTCCCAGAGTAGGAATGAGGTGACATGGGTCAGGGGTTTCTTCATCTCCCCACAACCCATGGGGAGAGCCCCCACCACAAAGCACCTACCCACTCCACTGAGACACATCTGGAGTAAAAACCTGCTCTTTTATTGTTTTTTTTAAAAATCAGTATAAAGGTTCTTCATAAAATTCAAAATAGAACTACCATTTGATCCAGTAATAATAATTCTGGGTCCACAGTTAAAGAGATTGGAATCTGTGTGTCAAACAATTGACTTCACTCCTGACTTCATTTGCTGCTATTTACAATAGCTAATTAAAACCAACCCAACAAACAATGGAAATGCCTTTTGGATGAAAGAAAAACCATAGCAGGGCCTCCAGCTACTCCCCTGAGCGGCTCTAGACCCACACCTCCAACTGCTTTCTAGGAGGACAAAACCCAGAAAATGGAACTCACTAGACACCCCAAGAGGCTTCAGACATGGAGGATGGGCACCCTAGTTAGGAAGTTCTGAAACTCAGTGCCAGGAAAAGATGGGAGAATAAAATGAGAACACTTCACACAGTGAAATCTGAAGGAGAATCTCAAAGGCACTGTGGTGAGTTGTCTGTGCCTATAGAAGACAAAGGTGAAGGAAGAATTTTTTTCCATGAAATGATCAAGAAATTACATTTATTTTCCTCAGGCAAAATACTTAAAACAGAAAACAAAATCTTTAAAAACTGCCACCCACTACTTGAAAGGAAAAAAAAAAAAAACCTGAAAAATGCTGCATCCGTTTTTCATGCAGCATGGGAAACAAAGAGTTGATCATGTGGAGAAAAAAAATTTCACATTGACAATGGAAAGGGTGCTGGAAATTGAAGAATTTATTCAGAGAGCAATGAAAAGGTAGTCTGCAATACTGGCTTCCAGATTTGAAACCTGCTTCCCATATATTTAAAAAGCTCAGGAGGAAGGAGAAACAGTGGGGCGGGGGTGGAGGGGTGGGCAGTCCCTGTTGACAACAGCTATTCTCATGCAGGAACCCCACACACAGAGCTGGGATTCTCTCCGGATGATCAGCCCAATTTTCACCACACAATCTGTGGAGATGCTGGGCTGCCCACATGTTGATCCCAGATGTGCCTTCTGGTGGGGGCTCAAGCAACCATGAAGTGATGGGAGAGGGTGTTCTGGGTTCCAATGCTACCACACCACATCCTGCTACCATGCAGAGTGCCCTTGAAGCTGAGCTGCCCTGAGGAGGGCCAGATAGGCACACTCTGGAGAGGACACGCACAGTCCCTTTCCATCATCTCCAGTTTCCACCACTGTGGGTCCCTCCAGTTCCCCAAAGCCTCCTGAGTCTCAAGATGCACCCCTCACACTCACCATTTCCTAAGCATCAGGGTGACCAATGTTTTTCCTTTGGATTTTCCAGCACCTGTGTGGCAGAGCAACCTGGGTGCACAGGAGAGTATGTGCAGAGACAAAGCAGAAGAACGGTGGGCTCCAGAGACAAAAGCCACAGCAGAATGCAAAGCCCACCCCTCCTCACTAGCTCTGCACTGGACTGAAAAGATCTCACCCACGTGCCCCAGATTGCACATGGCCTCAGGCCAGGCCCTCTGTTCTGAGCATAATGAGCAGTCTGTGTGACAGTAGAGTACATCCAACCAAGGATAAATTGAGGACTCAGTGACAGGTGGCTGTTGTTCCCCACTTTTTGCTTTTTTTTTCCCAGTACTCAGGATTGAACCCATGGATACACTATCACTGAGTAACAGCCCTAGTCCTTTTTAAAAAAAAAAAAATTTTGAGACAAGGTCTTTCGAAGTTGCCCAGGTTAACCTCCAACTTGGAATCCTTCTCCCTCAGCCTCTGGAATCTCTGTAATATCATTCATACCCCACTGTGTCTTTTATTTCATTTATATTTTTCCTTCTGAGGTTCTGAAAACTGATCCCAGAGTTTCAGGCTTTTGGGTTTTAAGGCATGGTTTCCTCTAAGTAGTGGGATCTGGCCCATCCAGGAGGATATTTGCATTAACCTTGTATCATATCAACCTTGGTCATGTAAATTTATTAAATATGTGTGGACATATTATTCATAAACGTAAATGACACAATGGCTATTATTTTAAAATTCATTTAACTTATCTGTTTTCTGGTCTTTTCAGGAGGGAGTATGAGTATGAGCTTTGAACTGGGAAACAACCCTGTAAGGCAGCAACTTTCAACATTAATAAAATGTGTCACAAGTGTAATTTAAGATTTTCTAATATTCACATTAAATATTAAAAAGAACCATGAAATCAATTGCAAAAACTTAACCCAAACTATCCAAAATGTTATCATGTTTTTGATATAAACTTCCTAATGAAGTATGTATAATTTTGGAGGTATATCTTGAAAACTCACTCTGCTCTAAGCCTCCAACACATCTCAGGTCACAGCAGCTACTCCAGCTTGCAGAGCTCTGGCTCCCCTGACTTTTGGGAGAAGGCAGCCCTCCTTTTAAGCCAGCAGGAAGAGAGTACAGATTTTTACTGTTAGTTCTACCCAGGGCCAAAGTCCAGGAGAGATGCTGCCTTGAGAGCAAGCAGGGAGCTCCAACCAGGAGTTGCCCAGCAGTCAATCACTGTGTCTCACCTGATGCTGGGCACAGAGCCATTCCCACTTCAGATACCAAAGCAAACAAAGGAAGACAGATGTCCCAGGGGGTGGAGGTTACATGCATTTAAGTCTCTCAATAGTTTAGGCTCTATTTTAAACAGATTAAAAGAAATCTTGTAATTTGAACTTGGACCTAATGGCAAGGCTGTGATGTCTGTTTTCTGTGGTGTGGATTACTGTGAGAGCTTTAGCACCCATCATAAGCACGTGTGTCTGCATATATTTATGTGTAGTTCAACACCATCTAACAAGAGGTCTGACTTTAAATTTAAATTAGGAGAAAAGAAAATGAGCACGAGTCAATTCTAGTTTGCCATATATCTTCTATGTTATAGGTGATTGAATCTTGGCATCCTGCCTACAATGAATGATTTAGTTATCTATCATTGCATAAAAATACTCAAATTTATTGGCTCCTGATTAAGCCAGTGATCAACTCAGACTGGCTCAGCTGGGGTCTAATGCTGCATGTGATTATCTCAGGTTGAGAATGTTGCTGAACTTCAGTGAATGAGCTATCAACTGAAACACTTTCATTCTCCTTCCCATGAAAGTTCTTCCTCCAAAAGGTTAATGTGGACTTGTTCCCATGACAGGATTATGAAAGCAAAAGCTAAAGCATTCAGAACATTTTGATCCTAGGTACCCAACTAACACACTTTCATAATCATAGCTTTATATGGGCCATGGCAAATAAGGAAAGCCCGGATTCAAGGTTTAGGAAGAGATTCTGCATGTTGATGGGTATAGGAGTAAAATCACACCATCAAGGTTGTGGGCAAAGATGAGACTGAAAAATTGCCAGCATTTGACACTTGGATCATTCTGCATTTTCTTATTAATGGGGCATATTCTGTGTAATATAATGGAATGTTTCCAAGCACCATGACTATTAAACACTTGTATTGGGTTTCAGGATCCACTCTACCTGAATGCAAAATCAAAATGTTTCCACTGAACCACATGATTCTTAATTTCTTATCCTCTTATGTCTTGAATAGTGACACTTATTCAGAAAAATCAGCATTATAGTGATATCTAGTATTCTCCAGTGGGAAGAATATCCTCAAGTGAATGCTTCTGGAGCTTCTAGGAAGTTCTTGGAAATTTTTGGAGAAATGATAAATGAATAAATTTAGAAAACCCAGAAATAACAACATGTTATTTGCTCATCACAGAAGGAACTTGAAAACAGATACAATGCACCCACAATCATGGTGATGAAAAGCACACTATAGAAACTGCAAAGAGAAGATGCATCTGTGTCACAGCAATGCTAAAAATGGACAATTTGAAGCACCTAATAATAAAGTATTAGGATATTATATAGTAAGACCTGACCCACCAAATCTCCCATGTGGAAACATCACCCAGGAACATATCTACAAAGAAATATGAAGCTCAATGCTCAGAAGGTTTATAACAGACACCAACTAAGATATTGCAGGATTGTGGACTGAACACGTTCTTGAAACACACACTCAGACTTGAGTGCAAGGAGTGTAAACATACACATGTATATATCCATATATAAATTTTAATAAATACAGAAACCAGTAGTATGTAGGGATTACAATAATGAAGGATAAAATAGAATAAAAAAAATTTAACTATATGACAGCAGTGGAAAGCATTACTATTCTTATTACACATATAGGGCACAATAGAAAAGATTTTGAGAGAAACATAAATTTATAACCATGAGGCATTAAGTAAAGTAGGAGTAGGTAATTCGTCTACCTGTCCACCCCCTCTCTCTGCTGCCAGTTCTCTTCCCTTTGCTAGTCCTCTCTACCCCACGTGACCATCCCTTCTCCCACACCTCACAAAACATCAGAAAACTAATCTGGGGAAAAGACCTGCAGGATTAAGAGTATATTACCCAAAATGTGTCCTCTCTCTTTTCTCTGGGATGCACACAGTCTACATTTCTCAGCCTTCCCTTAATAAAGGTGGCACCAAAAAATGGAAGCCTCTCTGGAAAAACACAAACATTGGTGATAAGCATTACTTCTAGGCCTGGCCCTCAAAAAGTCTTCACTATAATTCTCATTGATTTCTCATAATCTCTGGGACTGAAATGCAGATGAACCCATGTCAGTTTTGGGATCCCTGGATAAATTGTCATTAATTTTTAAGACAGAATAAATTTATTGAAAAGAGCAGAGATTTTCCTACCTCTGTCCCCCAAATCTCAATACTTTCTTTATGTGAGTCAGAATGAAATGCACTTTTTAGCCATTGTATGAGTGATCTGTTTGCAATACAGCTCAGCTAGGTCACTGTAGCTCCTACAGTCTATGAATCCTCCGAGGAATGTTATCAGTCATTTGATATCAGACAATCCACACAAGAGAAACCAGTGTTGTCACCTGTTAATCTAAGACAGTTTATGAAGAAAAAATTATTTAAGTCACAGGGAGCAAAAATGCAGCAGATTTGGAAGAATCTTAGGAGGTTTTGACATTTTGTTGAGTATTAAGATTAAAGTAAATCTTTACAAATATCTCTAATGTGTAAAAGCTTTTCACAAAATTCCCGTCTTTTTTATATATCAAAATTTGTAGTGAAGGAAAGACTTATGAAAAGTGGATATACAATTTCAAATTGAAATGCTAAATTTAGTTTTAAAAATATTTCAATTTTTAACTACACATAAAACCTTAAATATGAGTGGTCATATTTCCCACCAAGAATATCTGGCTATGTACAGAGACATTCAGGAATGTCACAACTGAGATTTGAGAGACACTATTGCCATCTCTTTGGTCACACAGACCAGATGTGCTGTAAATCATACAGACTGGCTCAATTATGTTGGGTTTATGCATGAATATTCTATGTTAACAGAAACTTTCCTCAATGGAGTCAATGTAACTAGGAGCAGAGGATATGTACACATAGCAAAATAAGCATTGTAATTTTATTAGTCTATTTCACATTAAATGATTCTCTGTCATTGATGTCTTGCTAAATATATTTTCCAAATTTTACTGTATATATATATATATATATATATATATATATATATATATATATACATATATATTTCTCACAACTAATATAAACCAGTATGGCACTGTAAAGTGAGCTTATTGGGTACTGGGGATTAATGACAGAAGTGTTTAACCACTAAGACTCCTCAGCTCTTTTTTAATATTTATTTAGAGACAGATTCTTGCTAAGTTGCTTAGGGCCTTGCTAAGTTGCTGAGTCTAGCTTTGGACTCTCCATTCTTCTGCCTCAGCCTCCTGAGCCACTAGGGTTACAAGTGAGTGCCACTGCTCCCAGCAAAAGAGGCTTAATTTAAATCTTGTTTCAAGACCATGATCCTGTGATTTGGGTCTCTGTGAAAGATGGCATGTTATTATGGGAGAAAATATTGTAGGGAGTTCTCCCACCTAAGTAAAAGAAGAACATGAGAAAGAAGAATAGATTTAGGTTTTCCAATCCATTTTTCAAACCCATGCTTCCAAATGCCTAAAGACCTTCTAATAGGTCTCACTTCCTAAAGATCCATAGCAATTACTTCAACAATCCTGGGACCAGGCTTTTGAATATGAAACTTTGGGAACACTCATCCAAATTTTAACAGCCAATATTACTAAACTCTTCAGTAAAAAATAATTATGATTTTTCTAAAGTTTGAAGCTAACATAGAACAAGCTGCTGTATAAAGTAGAAATATTATTACATAGAAATATACAGATTAGACATATAAATGGAAGCAGCTTCTCTTAGCTAATTAAAGAATCTGTGAACAATCTCTGAACAGTAGTAATTATTGCATTGTTCTCAATGGAAAGCAAACTCAAGAAGAATTTCCTTATATGGGGAAGCAATATAGGTATGTATATGTGTACTCAGAGCCATTGTAACTGAATCATCTGTACATTTGTACTTTGGTGATGGAGTGCTCTGTGTACTTTGCCATGAGAATGGCCAAAACAATGAATCCCAGCTCCATTTTCTCAGTCTCTGATCTTTTTGGATGTCACAAAGGGGGTATAGTATTAAAACCTGAATCAAAGTGTCATTGTGAGAAGTGAAATAGGTGAAGTTCTCTGGAAATGACTTGGGAAAATAGTAAATAGTAGCAAACATCATTCTTTACAGTTAGGATGGTGATTGTGATGATCATGATTTATGAAATTTCTCTCTATAATGATGATAACAGATTATTGTTTGGCTGCATAAGAACCACACTTCAAGTTTTGGGCACAACTTGATTTTCTTGTTACACAGTACTATATAAGTGTTATTTAGAACTTTATACAGTTTTGAATTTTATAAATAGCTGAGATTAATATTACATATACCAATCCTTTTGGGCTGATCAGGTGGCCCAACTCTGTCTAATTACATGCTGATTTGCCAGGAGAAAATCAGTGTAAGAGGACACATTAGATATGTTACAGGGGAAAGGTAGTGGTTGTACTCAGCTCTGCAACAGGGACTCTAGGTCCAGTCTCCTAGACCACTGTATGGGAAAGGGGACAGGCCTGGATAATGGCAGAGATCTCCAGGTTTTCCAAGGTCTGCTTGGGTTGGAGACACCTGAAGAACAGCCTCAAGAGGGCAGATTGTGGGATCCTGTCCCTACCAATTTGGTCACCATGAAGTAGAAATAGATCCCCTATATGTGAAGAGGCTGAGGCCATCATCTTCATCTCTTGGAAGCCTCAAATCCATGTCGCCTTCACCAGGTGATCCAAGGGTTCCATAGACTCCTAGAAGTTTCTGGTGATTTCAGTTGGACCCACAGCCCAATGAAGTAGTAGAAAAGTATTTCTCATCTCTAGAGGTTCTCCTGAGAGAGCAGTCTGGTGCTTGATGAATTTGAGACATGGATCAGAGTGAAGCAGAGCACTGAAACACTCCTCCAGGGTCCAGAAAATACATTGTGCTTGTAGGAGACTTGCAGTTCTTATTTAGAAGTAAGGCTGGGATCATTGTCCTGGCCAGGGTGAGGAAGCCTCCTGAGAGAACTAGGGACTCCCTGCATAGCCTGTAGAAGGAAAGAGGGGGACAAAAGACACTATAATGTCCTTCCATAAACCTTGGACTTTGCAAATTATTCCTTTGCCTCCTGGGTCCCAGGGCCCACAGCCTTGAGGACATCCAAACCCAGAGGAAGGATTTGATTCTGGATTTCTTGCCTGTAATGTAGTATTGGTATTGGCCACTAGGGGTCAGAAGTGCCCACCACGGTCAACAGAGCAAGAGGAGCAGGGGTGAGCACTCTGTGTGTTTTGCCTCCCACCCAAGTGGACCTCCCCAGATTACATCTCTGCACAGTGTGAGCTGCTCAGCAACAGAGAGGTGTCTGATACACTCTCAGTTTTTCATTTAGCACTAAGACCTAGTGCACACTCATGCTGCAGGTGTTTGGGGCCTGGGTGCAGCTCCGGAAGTGATTGCAATGTTCCCTGTTCTCCAGGAGCATGAAAGAAAGGAGCAACTTTTATAACAGAATCCAATTTGGCACTGCAGGGAGGTCTGAGTTCCTAACTGTGGGTCTGAAAGTCTTAGTGAGTTGACATTTCTGCTGAAATCTGAGGGACAAGAAGGAATCAGCCTGGCTTGTCTCTGTGAGCAATGTCCTGGGGAAGACTTAGCAGTGTAAAAAGTAGAAGGCAAAAGTGACTTTGGCCAGGGACAATATTGGAAAGTAGATCAGTAAGACTGGAAAGAGCCTGGGCAGAGGTGGGGTGAAGGGCAGACTGCAGGTGTTAAAAGACCCACTAATTGTCCACTGCTGTGTGGCAGCATCTCTCTAATTCCCTGGCTGACATCTACAGTGGTGAGATTCCAGTTTCTCAGCATCAGGACTCAGGCCAGCTCACCTGGTGCATCTGCTTCCAGATCTGTCACAAGGCTTGGGCTGTGGCCTCCTCTGAGGGTCAGATGGAAGGATCTGCCTCAGAGTCCATTGCTATTATTGGCAGGATCCACTTTGGGTGAGTCTTTGTGCTTTTCTGTCTTTTGTTTAGGACACTGTTGGATCTTTGCTCTTGGGGTCATCCATGGGGACAAGATGTCAGCTTAATTTCCTACAGTGAACATGAGAGAGGGGGGGTGGTTGGAGTGGTGGAGACATAGAATGCAGACTTTCTATTACTTAATTGAATATTCCATGACTTCTGGCATTTTTTTCCTTGGAAATCAGACACTGAATCTGATCCATCTGGAGGGGAAGGGCTAAAGGCCTTTGCCACTAGGTGCTGTGGCTGCTGGGACCCCTTGTGACATTACCATTTCAAACAATGAGAGGAGGCAGTTGGGCCCATTCTAAATCTCATTGTAATGCCTATGTCAGAGGGTGTTGATCTCTGAAGCTGTCACGTCAACCTTCTCAAGGTAGAGAAGGGGAAGTTCAGCCAAGAGGAGTGACTGTCCCTAGATCTCTCTGTGGGATTCAGGTTTGGGTTGATGGGGTTATTTTTCCACTACCTCTCTTATTATTATTCTATTTCTAAATTTGCACATTAGAGACAACTGATGGTAGCCTTAGGGATTCCCAGGTAATGCTGGTACATTTGAGCAATATCCTCAGGAGTAGAAGCTGATCATATCCTCAGGAGTAGAAGCTAGAATAACCCCCAAGAAGCAGGCAGGAAAATGGGGGAGGCTTTGAGAAGCATAAGGACTTCGCAATGATGAAACATATGGAAACAGGGAGGGACCATGTCTGAACCTATCTCTGCTTCCCAAAGCTGCAGTTCTGGCTGTTCCTGGGCCTGCTTGGGGATGGTAAGTCAGGCTGTGCTAGTGTAACTATGTACAGCTATATACATGTCATGGGCAGGGGGACCAGACAGCATCCTAAGGGAATTTGGGGTCATCTGTGTGAGGAAGAGGCTCATGTAAGGGGAGCACAGAAGTGATCTCAATTTTTGGTTCTGAAACAAACATAATTTGCAACCTGGTGGCCAAGTTTCCACATTTCAGAGCCAGCCCTAGGTATCTCACTTGTCTGAGATCCCACAAAGAGTGGGGGGTCCCCAGGCAGTCTCACAACTTACCAAAGCTAATGCCTCAAGAAAACAGAGAGTGAGGGCCTCACCCACATATGGAAACACTGGTCAGCCCTAACCCCTGGTGCCTCTGTGCATGGGTGCTCTCTCAACCAGCGAGGAGGTCCATGGAACATGGTAGAGGAGAGTATGGCTGCAGAGTTGCTAATCAAGACTTCTGGAGACCATGCAGGTGCAGGTCTGATTTTATTGCACAGTTACCATGTATGTATACTCAGGCATTAGCTAAGCAGATTACAGGCAACCATAAATGCAATGTCTACTAACTGCCCTTGCAGCAACCAATTGAGGAGTGGGCCGTGGAGCAAGCACAGGGACTGCAACTCATGGCCTCACACCCAGGGCTGTGACTACAGGGTAAGTGGCCTGCCACTCACACGCATAGCACAAGGGGAGTGGCTTGTCACTCAGATGCCCTTAATGTATGCCATGTATGCAGTACTTCATGCAATTGTCCCCACATCTCCCCCCTCTGACTGTGCTGCAAGGACTTAGCCAGCATTGCTGTTTTTTGTTCGGTGGCCTTTACATGGTCATGTAAGTGTCTCACAACACAAGAAAATATTATCATTATTATGACTAATAGGGCCAGGGTAATAGAATTATAAGGATTAGTTAATATGGTTATCAGGTTTTTCCAATGATGAGTCAATCCCTGGAAGAAAGAAAAGATTGTCAAGATAGACACCTTCATCTCATTGATTTTGACAATTGCGTTGGTGTTGAAAGCCACAGCCGAAGCAGCCACAGCAAACTTCCAGCTGATTGGCTCCTCTGGGCTGTTTCCCTGCCCTTTCAGACCACAGAGCTGCTCATTGGGGGACTCTTTTGGCTCCACCCAGGTGACCTGGAAGTCTGCCTCAAGAGCAGGAAAATTGAAAATGACCTAGGAGTTCCAGTAGAGTGCTTGCCAGAAGTGCCGGTGGTGGCGGTTGAGCTCTTGGGGAATTCCTGGAGAGCTCGTGTGGTGCAGTGTGTGTGTTAAAAATAAAGTTCGTTCCTGCTTGACAAGTGGCTGGTGAATTGTGCTCAGCCAGACTGCAGCATTTGGTGGCCAGTACGGGGATGACTGCGGGTAAATGATAAGGTAAACTGCTCGCCCCTGAGGGCAGGGTGAGAGGATGGGTAGCCATTTTAAGATTCTTCTTTCATTTTGTTTCACTTTTTAAGTTGCCTGTCCCTAGAGATGGGTGAGACAGAAGAAAAACTGCTCACATCTGAGGAAAAACTATTTACGTTTGAGGAACAAATAGGGAGAAAAGACCGATGGACATTTCAGGAGGAAGAAAGGCTGATATAATGAATTTTTGTTCCACTTTTGTTTCATTTTTGTCTTGGTTTTCTTTTGCATTATTTTAGTGAGGGGTATCTTCGTCACGGAAATATGGAATTAAAAATTAGTAAGAACCTAACTGAAAGGGCATTAAGTAAAGTGCTAGAGGAAGGAGGCATCTCAGTAAACTCAAGAATATTTAGGGCATATATTAAGATGATACAAAGGTGTAGCCCATGGTTCATTAAAGAGGGGTTGTTAAATATATCACAATGGAACCATCATGGTGAAGATTTAAAAAAGATACAAAAGGAAAGCTCAGGAACTCTGCCAGTTGGCACATTACCATTATGGACGTTGGTACAATCTTGTTTGCTTACTCTAGGAGAAGACCTCTTACATCAAGTAAAAGAGGAAATCTCTTGAGTTAGTCAGAAAAAGGAAAAAGGTCTAGAGAAGGAAGGGATATCAGGGGAGAAGTTACAACGGGAGGCTGCTACTAACACCTTTCTATCACCAGAGGGTGTAAGTGTCCAACCAACAGCTCCACCTATGGAGACAACATATGCTGGGAGGCCCCCAACTCCCGTAGTTGATAGATGGGATCCTGAGACATGACCTCAAAGATTAGCATGCCCTGTATTTGAGCAGGCAGGAGGGCAGCGAATTCACCATGCTTTAGATTTCAAAACAGTGAAGCAGCTAAAAGAGGCTGTAACAACCTATGGTCCTCAAGTACCCTTCACTGTAAGCATGGTTGAATCCATTACCAATTTGAACACGACGCCAGCAGATTGGACTAATATGTGTAAAGCTGTGATAAATGGAGGACAATACCTGTTATGGAAGGTTGCCAATGAGGAATTCTGCATGGAGACAGCTAGGCAAAATGCAGTAGCAGGTTATCCTCAGATAAATCTAGATATATTGTTAGGAAAGGGACTTTATGAGGGTCAGCAGCAACAAATTGCATATGATCCAGCCATATACTCACAAATTGCTGCAGATGAGGTTAGGGCATGGAAGACTTTACAAGGACATGGAGATTTACAGGTCAGTTATCTAAGGTAATAAAAGGAGCTAATGAACCTTATGCTGAATTTATAGATAGGCTTACTCAAACAGCTACCAGAGTTTTTTGGGATACATAACAAGCAATGCAATTAATTAAACAGCTATCCTTTGAGCAAGTAAACAGATGGTGCAACGAGGCCTTGGACCATGGAAACATAGAGATTTAAACACATATATTAAATTATGTAGAAACATTAATGAACAAGAACAAGTCTTGGTAGCTGCAGTACAACAGGCTTTAGTTGCCAGGCCAAAAACATGCTACAATTGTGAACAAACAGGACATTTTAAAAGGAATTGCCCATAGGAGGAGGGTTTAACAAAACTGGGTATCAAAGGGGTAGAATACTGTGTATTTGCCCACGATGCCATAGAAGGAGACATTGGGCTAATGAATGCCATTCTCAAACCACCATAGAGGGTACTCCATTATCAAAAAATGGACAAGGACCAGGTGTTTACCTATGATATCTTGGAGAAAGGCATCGGGCTCCATTGCCAAAAAATGGACAGGGGGGCCCAATGCTCCGGGGCCCATGACCACAAATATATGAGGCATTGGAGGAACCCAGCAACACCATCAGGGTAATGCCCAGGACATGTTATCCATTAGGTCCTTCATTAGACAAACCAGAGGGAGCGCAGGATTGGACACATGCACCTCCGCCAGAGCAGTACTAACTCCAGAGATGGGAGTTCAAATCATTCCCACAGGGGTAAAAGGACCTCTTCCCCAAGGAACAGTAGGCTTATTATTGGGACGTAGTTCTTCTACTCTAAAAGGTCTTATGATAAGTCCTGGGGTAATTGTTCCCAATTATGAAGGTGAAATAAAAATTATAGCCAGTTCTCCATGAGGTATATCAGTAATTTCACCAGGAGATAGAATAGCACAGTTACTAATAATACCCAGCCTACATGATAAATTTTCGAGTTGTACTATAGAAAGAGGTTCCAGGGGATTAGGCTCCAGAGGTGTAGATTGGGCTATGCTTTCTTTAAATTTAGATTCTTGCCCCATGCTAAAACTAAATATTCAAGGACATGAATTTAATGGGCTACTGGATACAGGTGCAGACCTTAGCATCATCTCTTGTCCAGAATGACCAAAACCTTGGCCATTACAACAAGCCACTCAAATGCTTCGAGGCCTAGGAGTGGCGATTAATCCCCATAGAAGTGCAATGGTATTATATTGGAAGGATCCTGAAGGATGTAAGGGGACTATACAGCCATATGTATTTGATCATCTTCCCATAAATTTATGGGGACAAGATGTCCTAGAACAATTAAGACTATCATTAACAAATAACATCAATTCAAATGCATCCACTATTATGGCTAGATAAGGTTTTAGGAAAAGAAAAGGATTGGAAGAAAAAGGACAAAGTATAGTGGCACTAATACAAATAGATGAAGAAATAGATAGACATGGATTAGGTTTTCAGGAGGGGTCATTGAGACAATAAAAAATACTTGGAAATCAGAAAGGCCAGTATGGGTTCCTCAGAGGCCCCTGACTGAAGAAAAGATACAAGCAGCCCATGACCTGGTCAAACAACAATTAGCGGAAGGACATATACAACCTTCTGTATCTCCCCATAATTCTCCCAGTTTTGTCATCAAAAAGAAATCTGGTAAATTGAGATTATTGCAAGATTTAAGAGCCATTAATAATGAGATGGTTATTATGGGACCTGCTCAATTGGGGATTACCCAATTGTCTGCTTTGCCAAAAACCTGGTATGTTTTAGTTATAGATATTAAAGATTGTTTTTTTTTTTTTTTTCAATTCTGATTCATCCTGAGGATAGTCCACGTTTTGCATTTACTATCCCTGCGCTGAATCATGAAGGTCATGATCAGAGGTATGAATGGAAAGTACTCCCTCAAGGGATGGCTAACAGCCTAACTATGTGTCAAATTTATGTTAACAAAGTTATCCAGCCACTTAGATATCAAAATCCTGAACTACAAATATTTCACTATATGGATGATGTATTATTAGCACACAAAAATAAAAACACATTGCTAGAATGTTATGCCACACTTACAAACTTATTAAGAAATTATAATCTATTGGGGAAGATGGCGGCGAAGGGAGTGCTTTACCCCCGTGTACTGCGTCACTGTGCGGGAGAATGACGAGTTAGAATGGCTAAAAGCTGTCTTGTTAGGAATTTCCTGCAAAACTGGGGTGCTCCAAAACCTAGAGGAAGGATTTCCATTGCACGAGGATCAGCTACGGGGGCTCAAATGCGAGAGATTTGTATACACGGAGGGTCACGCTGTTTATTCAGCAAATCACCCCGCGGCTAGAGTCTGCGGCGCGCGTTGGGAAACAACGACACAGCAACGCAAAGATACAGTGCTGTGGTTTCTGCGGGCTTCTGCCAGCTGTGCAATCACCATGCTCAGTGCTGAATTCTGGGTTTGAGACGGGGGAAGGAAGTGGTCCAATTCGGTTCTCCACACTGGTCAGACCACAGAGGAAGCCAGCAGCCACCATCTTGGAGAGCTGACGTCACCATCCCTGTTTTCGACATAGAACAGGTAATTCCAGGCTGTGTCTCACAGACAAATTACTCAGGCTCATTGCTAAAGAACCCGCGGAAACTGCTTCTTGGAGCCTGCTCCTATCAGAACATACACCGAGCATGGAGCGGCCGAATTCCGGCTCCCGGAACTGCTCTGGCCCAGGGCTAAAGAACCCGCGGAAACTGCTTCTCAGTCCGGGTCCTGCTGAATACTTTGGAGGTAAATACCAACCGAGCCTTCATAGGCAGTGGCTACAGGATTGAGATGGGGCTTGTGAGGGCCTGTCAGGACTCACCCGTTGCTTTGGTCACCCGGCAAAGGGAACGAAATGCTGCCATTCGCATGGGATACCAACATGGCAGATATCTGACGTCATCAGAAAGCGGCGGAGGAGAGAACTTCATCGATACCAGCGGCAACAGAAACAGTTGGTCTCCTGGTAAAGAAAGTGATTCACAAACACCTGAGTCTCTCTCACTTTGTCATCAAGCCAGAGGGGCAGAGCAGAGCTGCCGCCTGCGCCCGGAACAGGCCCAGCGGCCTGCTGGCGTGTTAGTCACGTAACACCAATTGGAGTAGGGGCAGAGCAGAGCCGCTGCCCACGCCTGCAAGGTAGGCAGACCTGCGACTGACCGGCGGATCAGGCCCAGCGGCCTGCCGGCGTGGTACACACGTTACTCCAATTGGAGTAGTGGCAGAGCAGAGCCGCCGCACACGCCCAGAACAGGCCCAGAGACCTGCCAGCGTGGTAGTCATGACACCCCAATTGGAGTAGGGGTAGAGCTGAGCCGCCACCCGCACCCGCAAGGTAGGCAGACCTGTGACCGACCAGCAAAACAGGCCCAGCGGCCTGCTGGCGCGGCACACACGTCACCCCATTTGGAATAGGGGCAGAACAGAGCCGCCGCCCGTGCCCGCAAGGTAGGCAGGCCTGCGACCGACAGGCAGAACAGGTCCAGCGGCAGGCCAGTGTGGTAGGCACGTCACCCCAATTGGAGTAGGGGCAGAGCAGAGCCTTCGCCCGCACCCGGAACAGGCCCAGCGGTCCGCGGGTGTGGTAGACAAGTCACACCAATTGGAGGAGGGGCAGAGCAGAGCCGCCGCCCACGCTGGCAAGGTAGGCAGACCTGCGACCGACTGGTAGAACAGGCCCAGCGGCCCATCAGCGTGGTAGACAGATCACCCCAATTGGAGGAGGACCACAGCTGCCGCCCAACCCTGCAAGGGAGACTTTTCAACTATACATGAGCAATATAAATATATAGGGGAAAATTTCAAAAACACAACAGTTTCACCAAGCAGAAAGAAACGCGAGCAGTATGAAAAGACAAGGAAAGAAAGGACCACAAGCAATGCAGGTCAACTCAACTTTAGAAGAGGTAATAGCTGCAGCAGATGGAATGTCAGATAAAGAATTCAGGATATACATGCTTCAGATGATCTGGAGTCTCAAGGAAGACATTAGACAGCAAAATCAGACAATGAAAGATCACTTCGACAATGAATTACACAAACAAATACAGGAAGCAAAAGATCATCTATACAGGGAGATAGAGGTTATAAAAAACAAACAGAAATCCTAGAAATGCAGGAAGCAATAAACCAACTTAAAAACTCAATTGAGAATACTACCAGTAGAGTAGACACTTAGAAGATAGAACATCAGACAATGAAGACAAAGTATTTCGACTTGAAAAAAAATAGACAGCTCAGAAAGACTGTTAAGAAATCATGAGCAGAACATCCAAGAAATATGGGATAACATAAAGAGACCAAACTTAAGAGTCATTGGGATACAGGAAGGTATAGAGGGCCAAACCAAAGGAATGAGCAAACTATTCAATGAAATAATATGAGGAAACTTCCCAGACTTGAAGAATGAGACAGAATCCCAAATCCTAGAAGCCTACAGGACACCGAATGTGCAAAATCATAAGAGATCCACACCTAGACATATTATAATGAAGATGCCCAACATACAGAATAAGGAGAGAATTTTAAAAACTACAAGAGAAAGGAAGCAGATTACATTTAGGGGTAAACCAATCAGGATAACAGCTGATCTTTCAACACAGACTCTGAAAGCTAGAAGATCCTGGAATAACATATTTCAAACACTGAAAGAAAAGGGGTTCCAACCAAGAATTGTGTATCCAGCAAAATTAAGCTTCAGGATGGAAGATGAAATTAAAACCTTCCACGATAAATAAAAATTAAAAGAATTTGCAGCTAGAAAACCATCTCTTCAAAACATCCTCGGCAAAACATTACAGGAAGAGGAAATGGAAAATAACAATGAAAACCAACAGTGGGAAGTAGGACAGTAAAGGGGGGAAAATAATCAAAGAGGAAAACAAACCATGTTTATTAACATAAATAAACAAATATGGCTGGAAGAACAACCCATATCTCAATAATAACCCTAAATGTTAATGGCTTAAACTCACCAATAAAAGACACAGGCTAGTAGAATGGATCACAAAACAAGACCCAACAATATGCTGCCTACAGGAGACACATTTGATAGGAAAAGACATACATAGGCTGAAGGTGAAAGGTTGGGAAAAATCATATCACTCATATGGACTTCGGAAACAAGCAGGAGTGTCCATACTCATATCAAATAAAATAGATTTCAAGCCAAAGTTAATCAAAAGGGATAAAGAGGGACACTACATACTACTCAAGGGAACCATACACCAACAAGACATAACAATCATGAATATATATGCCCCAAACAATGGTGCAGCTATGTTCATCAAACAAACTCTTCTCAAGTTCAAGAGTCTAATAGACCACCATACAATAATCATGGGAGACTTCAACACACCTCTCTCACCACTGGACAGATCTTCCATACAAAAGTTATTCAACTATAATATATAGAAACTATAGAACTCAATAACACAATTAATAACCTAGACTTAATTGACATATATACAATATACAACCCAGCATCAAGCAGTTACACTTTTTTCTCAGTAGCACATGGATCCTTCTCAAAAATAGATCATATATTATGTCACAGGGCAACTCTTAGACAATATAAAGGAGTAGAGATAATACCATGCATCTTATCTGATCATAATGGAATGAAACTGATAATCAATGATAAAAGAAGGAAGGAAAAGTCATGCATCACTTGGAGAATGAACAATAGGTTACTGAGTGATCAATGGGTTATAGAAGACATCAAGGAGGAAATTAAAAAATTCTTAGAGATAAATGAAAACACAGACACAACATATCGGAATCTCTGGGACACATTGAAAGCAGTTCTAAGAGGAAAATTCATAGCTTGGAGTTCATTCCATAAAAAAAGAAAAACCAACGAATAAATGATCTCATACTTCATCTCAAAATCCTAGAAAAAGAAGAGCAAAACAACAGCAAAAGAAGTAGAAGGCAAGAAATAATTAAAATCAGAGCTGAAATTAATGAAATCGAAACAAAAGAAACAATTGAAAAAATTGACAACACTAAAAGTTGGTTCCTTGAAAAAATAAATAAAATCGACAGACCCTTTGCCATGCTAACGAAGAGAAGAAGAGAGAGAACTCAAATTACTAGCATACGGAATGAAAAAGGCAATATCACAACAGACACTTCAGAAATACAGAAGATAATCAGAAATTATTTTGAATCCTTATACTCCAATAAAATAGAAGAGAGTGAAGGCATCAATAAATTTCTTAAGTCATATGATCTGCCCAGATTGAGACAGGAGGATATAGACAACCTAAACCGACCAATATCAATTGAGGAAATAGAAGAAGCCATCAAAAGACTACCAGCTAAGAAAAGCCCAGGACCGGATGGGTATACAGCAGAGTTTTACAAAGCCTTTAAAGAGGAACTAATACCAATACTTTTCAAGCTATTTCAGGAAATAGAAAAAGAGGGAGAACTTCCAAATTCATTCTACGAGGCCAACATCACCCTGATTCCTAAACCAGACAAAGACACTTCAAAGAAAGAAAACTACAGACCAATATCTCTAATGAACCTAGATGCAAAAATCCTCAATAAAATTCTGGCGAATCGGATACAAAAACATATCAAAAAATTGTGCACCATGATCAAGTAGGATTCATCCCTGGGATGCAAGGCTGGTTCAATATACGGAAATCAATAAATGTTATTCACCACATCAATAGACTTAAAGATAAGAACCATATGATCATCTCGATAGATGCGGAAAAAGCATTCGGCAAAGTACAGCATCCCTTTATGTTCAAAACTCTAGAAAAATTAGGGATAACAGGAACATACCTCAATATTGTAAAAGCAATCTATGCTAAGCCTCAGGCTAGCATCATTCTGAATGGAGAAAAATTGAAGGCATTCCCTCTAAAATCTGGAACAAGACAGGGATGCCCTCTCTCACCACTTCTGTTCAACATAGTTCTCGAAACACTGACCAGAGCAATTAGACCGACAAAAGAAATTAAAGGCATAAAAATAGGAAAAGAAGAACTTAAATTATCACTATTTGCAGTTGACATGATTCTATACCTAGCAGACCCAAAAGGCTCTACACAGAAACTATTAGAGCTAATAAGTGTATTCAGCAAAATGGCAGGATATAAAATCAACACGCATAAATCAAAGGCATTCCTGTATGTCAGCGACAAATCCTCTGAAATGGAAATGAGGACAACCACTCCATTCACAACATCCTCAAAAAAAAAAAGTAAAATACTCAGGAATCAACCTAACAAAAGAGGTGAAAGACTTATACAATGAAAACTACAGAACCCTAAAGAGAGAAATAGAAGAAGATCTTAGAAGACAGAAAAATATACCCTGTTCATGGATAGGCAGAATTAACAGCATCAAAATGGCGATATTACCAAAAGTTCTCTATAGGTTTAATGGAATGCCAATCAAAATACCAACGGCATTTCTTGTAGAAATAGAGAAAGCAATCATGACATTCATATGGAAAAATAAAAGACCCAGAATAGCAAAAACAATGCTAAGCAGGAAGTGTGAATCAGGCGGTATAGCGGTACCAGACTTCAAACTATACTACAGAGCAATAGTAACAAAAACAGCATGGTACTGGTACCAAAACAGGCAGATGGAACAATGGTACAGAATAGAGGACACAGAAACCAATCCATAAAACTACAACTATCTTATATTTGATAAAGGGGCTAAAAGCATGCAATGGAAGAAGGATAGCATCTTCAACAAATGGTGCTGGGAAAACTGGAAATCCATATGCAACAAAATGAAACTGAATCCCTTTCTCTCGCCATGCACAAAAGTTACTCAAAATGGATCAAGGAGCTTGATATCAAATCAGAGACACAGCGTCTGATAGAAGAAAAAGTTGCCAAGATCTACATACTGTGGGGTCGGGCTCCAAATTCCTCAATAGGACACAAGCGTTAATAACTAGAATCAACAAATGGGACTTACTCAAACTAAAAAGTTTTTTCTCAGCAAAAGAAACAATAAGAGAGGTAAATAGGGAGCCTACATCCTGGGAACAAATCTTTACTCCTCACACTTCAGATAGAGCCCTAATATCCAGAGTATACAAAGAACTCAAAAAATTAGACAATAAGAGAACAAATAACCCAATCAACAAATGGGCCAAGGACCTGAACAGACACTTCTCAGAGGAGGACATACAATCAATCAACAAGTACATGAAAAAATGCTCACCATCTCCAGCAGTCAGAGAAATGCAAATCAAAACCACCCTAAGATACCATCTCACTCCAGTAAGATTGGCAGCCATTCTGAAGTCAAACAACAACAAGTGCTGGCGAGGATGTGGGGAAAAGGGTAGACTTGTACATTGCTGGTGGGACTGCAAATTGGTGCAGCCAATTTGGAAAGGAGTATGGAGATTTCTTGGAAAGCTGGGAATGGAACCTCCATTTGACCCAGCTATTCCCCTTCTCGGTCTATTCCCTAAAGACCTAAAAAGAGCATGCTACAGGGACAATGCTACATCGATGTTCATAGCAGCACAATTCACAATAGCAAGACTATGGAACCAACCTAGATGCCCTTCAATAGACGAATGGATTAAAAAAAAATGTGCCATTCATACACAATGGAGTATTACTCTGCATTAAAAAATGACAAAATCATAGAATTTGCAGGGAAATGGATGGCATTAGAGCAGATTATGCTAAGTGAAGCTAACCAATCCCTAAAAAACAAATGCCAAATGTCTTCTTTGATATAAGGAGAGGAACTAAGAACAGAGTAGGGTCAAAGAGCATGAGAAGAAGATTAACATTAAACAGGGATGAGAGGTGGGAGGGAAAGGGAGAGAGAAGGGAAATTGCATGGAAATGGAAGGAGACCCTCAGGGTTATACAAAATTACATACAAGAGGAAGTGAGGGGAACTGAAAAATAATAAAAGGGGGAGAAATGAATGTCAGTAGAGGGGGTAGAGAGAGAAGAGGGGAGGGGAGGGGAGGGCAGGGGGGATAGTAGAGGATAGGAAAGGCAGCAGAATACAACAGACACTACTATGGCAATATGTAAATCAATGGATGTGTAACTGATGTGATTCTGCAATCTGTATATGGGGTAAAAATGGGAGTTCAGAACCTACTTGAATTAAAGTGTGAAATATGATATATCAAGAACTATGTAATGTTTTGAACAATCAACAATAAAAATTAAAAATATATATATATATATAATCTAGAGATAGCAATAGATAAAGTACAATTAAATTTTCCAATTAATTATTTAGGAGTTCTATTATCCTCATCAATGGTCTGTCCACCAAAAATTGAAATACGAATAGATCAACTCAAATCACTTAACAACTTTCAAAAGTTATTAGAAGACATAAATGGGAAAAGGCCTTATCTAGGCATACTAACAGGAGAGTTGGGACCTTTATTTGATATTCTAAAGGGTTCATCAGATCCAAATTCACCCCGCATGTTAATGCCTGAAGCAAGAAATACATTAAAAACCATTGAAACATATATGGAAAATATGCATTTGGATAGAATTGATATAAGTTTGCCTTTATTATTTATTGTATTACCAAGAAAAAATATTCCTACAGGAGTATTTTGGCAAGAAGGTCCATTATTATGGATACATTTATCTTATTCTCCTAACACTATTCTTACTAGGTATCCTGAGGCTGTAGGACAATTAATACTCAAAGGAATAAAAGCACCAAAGGGAGTGTTTGGAATTTCTCCCAATAAAATTATTACTCCATATACTATGGATCAATTTGATGAGTTAGCTAATGAGTTAAATACTTGGGCAATAATCATGTGCAAATCTAGTGTTTCATTTGATAAACACTTACCATCTAATCCTTTGTTGTCTTTTTGGTCTTCGGATCCTGTAGTTTTTCCAAAACTGACAAGAAAAACACCTATCATTAATGCTCCAAATATATTCACTGATGGGTCAAATAATGGTACAGCAGCAATAGTTACACCTGATCAAACTTTTACATTTTTAGTACCCAAACAATTAGCTCAAAAGGTAGAGCTTAATGCAGTATTACAAGCTTTTGTGATGTTTAAAGATTCTGTATTTAATTTATTTTCCGATAGTCAGTATATAGTTAATGCTATAGTATCCCTTGAAGATGCTGGTAGGATTTCCCCTTCCTCTACTGTTTTCTCTTTGTTTTCCACTATACAAAGTCTAATCTGGGACAGAAAAGATCCATTGTTTATAGGAAATATCAGGGCACATACAGGATTGCCTGGAGCCCTTAGTTTGGGCAATGATTTAGCAGATAAAACTACACATGACATACATATTTTCTCTACACTAGAAGAAGCTACAAATTTTCATAAAAAGTTCCATGTCAATGCTAATACTTTACAAAAACATTTTAAAGTAACTAAGGAACAAGCTAGACAAATAATAAAACAATGTCAAAATTGTGTGACCTTTTTACCACAAGTTAATCTTGGAGTCAAGCCTAGAGGACTGATATCTAACCATATTGGCAGATGGATGTCACACACTTGCCAGAATTTGGAAAATTAAAATATTTGCATGTTACAGTTGATACTTCTTCTGGATTTTTGATGGGCTCCCTTCATGCCAGAGAGAAAACTAAAGATATTATAGCTCATTGCTTACAATATTTTGCCACTGTGTGTGTTCCATAAAAGTTAAAAACATATAATGCCCCTGGTTATACTTCTACCTCTTTTAAACAATTTTGCTCATCATTTGGCATTACTCATATAACAGGAATCCCATACAATCCACAGGGACAAGGCATATTTGAAAGAGTTCATCAAACTATTAAAATGTACTTATTAAAGCAAAAATAGGGAATTGGGAAGGGGTATATATCCCCCAAAGATAAATTTAAAATAACTCTTTTTACTCTTAACTTTTAAATTTGGATTCATCAAGGCTTAGTGCTGCGGAAAGCCATATGTGTCCAAAAAATGTACATAAGCTCAAGGTACTTTGGAAGGATATTCTAACAGGACAATAGAAAGGTCCTGACCCAGTGATTGTCTGGAGTCCGGGGTCTGTTTGTGTGTTTCCACAGGGAGAACAGCAGCCCATTTGCATTCCAGAGAGATTAACTAAAGCGATTTCTACAGACCAAAAAGAAGATGATTTGGCTCAAATCCATAACAGCTGATATCCAGAACTCCACTTTGGCTATCCTTACATCTGCAACAGTGGTTCTCCTACACCTGGAGGCTAATGAAACCAGGATGCTTTTTTCAGTATCTATTTTATTATTGCCCTTTCCCACATCATGAAGTTCTTTTTTGTTTTTTGAGCTCATACAGACCTAGGTTAGTGTTTTGCTGATCTGTTCTATTTTTTGACTATGGAGTTTTTATACATTGCAATGGAGATTTCACCTGTAAAAAGTTACAAGACCTTTAATATTATGTTATGTGTTGTATGTATTATGTGTGCATGCTTGTGTTTTGTGTTGTATGTTTGTATGTGGGTATGTCCATATAACATATATGATGAGCACTCATGAAAAAATGGATCCAAATATTTTTTTTTTCTTATTCACGTGATTTAAATGGTTTAATTTAAATTGGGTAAAGAGCTGTTGAGGATTGTTTTAATATGTGAACAAAAAAGGAGGTTAACAGATCTGTTTGTTTACTTTCACCTTTCCTTTTCATTATATTTAATAATTCTGTTCAGGATAATGAAAATTGCTTTCTTTTAGTGCCTGCTGGAATGTTACATATTTTTTTCTTTAGCCATCATTGTCAGAATTCCTATCTTCATCTTAGTGCCGGTGAAGATAAAGATAAAACCAAACTACAGTTTCTGCAATAGTTATCACAACAAACTGTATAAACTGATGCATCAATAAATAATGTAACTCAACAAGTGATGCTCAGTCAAAAAGTCAATTTGCTTTGGGAGGAAATGGACATATTAATGGATTCCTCTGCTTTGAACTGCTTGCAGAACTTGCCTGTACTATGTATCACTTGCATGCATTGTGAACTATCTGTTGGTGCTGCGACTTGTGGTAGTGCCAGGGTATTTTTGCTGATGATGTCATCGGTGGTACAATTTTTCCAAAAGGAGCCGTCAATTGGCTTGGTGTCGAGGCATTTTGTATCCTCCTCCCTTCTGCTTGTGATGGTCATTCAGCTAAAATTTGGGGGCCAACAGAGGTGAGGCAAAGAACCTCACCCCCCACTGGTACAAAGGCCTATCCGCAGGTGTGGCTGTATGCTGGACCAGTAGTCAATGATGGATAAGATCCAATTGCAGTGGTACCAACCTAAGACAGGAGGCTAACGCCTTGAGGTCAGCTCATCCAATGACGGGTAAGGACCATATGTAGTATTGTACAACCTAAGGCAGGCATGGTCCCTAATCCACATGCTTGTTGTTTAAACAGAGAGGGGGAGATGTTGAGAACCACAGCTGAAGGGGCCCTAGCAAACTTCCAGCTGATTGGCTCCTCTGCGGTGATGCTCATTGGCTGTTTCCCCGCCCTTTCAGACCATGGAGCTGCTCATTGGGGGACTCTTTTGGCTCCACCCACATGACCTGGAAGACTGCCTCAAGAGCGGGAAAATAGAAAATGACCTAGGAGTTCCGGTAGAGTGCTCGCCGGAAGTGCCAGTGGTGGCTGTTGAGCTCTCCGGGAATTCCTGGAGAGCTCATGTGGTGCAGCTTGTGTGCTAAAAATAAAGTTCATTCCTGCTTGACAAGTGGCTCGTGAATTGTGCCCAGCCAGACTGTGGTATCTTGGTAAGGTTATGCCTAGTCATAACATAGTAAGCATCCCGAGCACCCTTAATATACTGAGAAAAAACTGGAGAAGTGTAAGGTTACATTTTCAGATACAGCATATTGGGTGACACAAGTACTATAAAATTCAGGATCACAAGTGAGCCTTTGCAACATAAACAGAATATCTAGTTGTTCCTGGTGGAGGTCTAGTTCTTGCTGAATGACAAAGATAGCGGCTTGGGGCAGTTTATTTAAATCATTCTGAATGGCAAAGATTTCTGCCATGGCAGTAGACAAATTGTTTACAGTCTGAGCAGTCTGGATTCTTTGAGTGATCAAAGCAACGGCAGTGGCTGTGGCAGTGATGACAGCTATCAGGGCAATAATCCCAGCGATGATGAAGCTAATTGCATGCCTTGTCAAATGTAGGATGTCATTCAGAAGATTCTTCATCTCCATGTCCCATGGACTCCTCCACTTTCTGGAAAGGTTCACTGTCCAGAAAGTGGAGGAGTTCAGGCTACTGGGGACACTTTGAGGATACATATATGTTTAGCTTTCATAGCATTGGTTAGAAAATTTTTGAGCCAGAAGCATGTATTGACTGTACAGGGGATCTCTGTATGAATGATATTTATGCCATCAATATCATTGATTACTAGCATGGCAAAGGGTGGCATAACACAAGCTTGTGCATAGTGGGTATGTGTATAATTTGGCACAAAGGCAAATTTATGGTCAGGGTCTGGACTCAATGTAGATTCATTCATTTAGCTGGCTGCTTCCCATTTGATGGGTCTAGCAGCTAGCAATATTGGCGTGATATCCATCATGCCATACTGATATCCCGCAAGCTGGTTGGTAGTGGCTTGTCCTGTATAGCAGTTACTGCAATAGCCCATATGGTTTTGGGGCACATCAGTTACATTCCAGGGAGCTGTGCCTGCCAAGGTCACATAGATGGTGCTCTTCCCTAGAGAAATTCCTCTTATTAAGGAGATAAATTATGGCAATGACACATTGATTCCATGAGATGCTATCATTATCTGAGGGGGGCTTTCCAAAATGTGTTGTTGGGCATGTTGGCAGCAAGGGTTTCTTGCATTTGCCATGGAAGAGTCTATGGCTATAGGTATCATTAACTATAACTCTAAGGTCAGTGAGAGATAGCCCACTGACATATCTTATTTGACTTTTTATAGTTAACATATGAATTATTATAGTTATATACATTAGTTTCATTGGCAAGAGCAAAACAGAGAGGACTGCCTGGAATATAGGTTTCAATATCTACTATGGAGAAACAAATAGGCAGAGTAGGTATGAAAATGCTGGCATTACAGAGTATGGCTACCTCTTGGATGGATAACTCAGGATCAATAATGTTGGAATTATTGGAAAAGAGCTAGGTAAAGCCCTGTCCTAATTAGCCACTGCTAAAGGTGATGGCCTAGTGATCAAAGCTCAATTAAACTCATGGGAGGCTTCACTGTTAGCAGTGAGCATTGCACAAACTAGGACCATTGTCATAGGCTCAGGGATGGGGGTGCCACCGGGCAAAGGAGCCAATATCATGGCTTGTTCAACAAGACCTTTAACATCACCCAGGTTACTTTTATTTGAGGTCCATTTGCATTGTTGAGTCCTTTGTTTGTGAGGTTTCTCCTCCAGAGTTAGTCCCTTCATCTTCTTGGTAGGTGGTTCTTGGGTGCCAAGTTGCACGCGACTAAAACACTCAGGGGTCACTCCAGGGGAACTAGGCTGCACAAAATAACCACACAAGAGACAGAAATACATTTTTTCTTTGGGGGTGCTCTGATGCCTCTTCTGACTTTAAGGTCTGAAGAGAGAGAGAGAGAGAGAGAGAGAGAGAGAGAGAGAGAGAGAGAGAGAGAGAGAGAGAGAGAGAGAGCCCACATATGCTGACCCCTTTTATTGAGGACAAGCTATTCAAATGAGGCAAGGGGTCATGTTTCAAGGGGCTGAGTCATTTTTCATGATGTCTGCTGTCAGCAGGTTGACTGACATTTAGAAAGGCCACACCCAAGGGCAGAGTAAGAGAAGGGAACACACAAATGGTGTTTCCATGGAACATTCTATCCTAAACAGGGCAAGGGGTAATATTATAAAAGAACAGGTGAGCATAGCTTTACTCCTGGGGATGTAGGAAGGCACGCCCATGCAGGAAGACACAGTTGCTATACCCTAAAAATAGGGGCAATCTTCTGGGTTACCTAGGCAACCAGATCACACAGTGTCTGATGATGCCACACCAATCAGAAGAGGAGACAAACATTGTCAGGTACTATGTCGGCCTCCCACACTGGGGTTCCAGGGCTTGACTTTCTCTCAAGCACCCAGATGGGGTGAGTCTCCTGTTAACATATGTAAACCCTCCACCCATGGTTAGGAGGGGCCCCAGATCATCCCACACATTTGTTATGGGATTCTTTCATGAGACCATAGGTAGATGGGAGGGCCCCGAGAGGGGGGCCCAGTGCTTATGGGCTGCTATGTTCTTACAAAATTTTGGAATTGAAAGAAAATTTAAAGCAAATATGATTCTTTTCAAGGCATCACGAGGGATCTTGGTATAATTTCCTCCCTCTGTTTTGTAGCATGGCCTTTAATTCCTTGTGTGTTATTTCTATGATGCCTTGAGTCTAAGGGTTGTAGGGGATCCCAGTTAAGTGCTGTATATGCCAATCATTGCAAACCACTTGAAATGTCTTGCTAGCATAGGCTGGCCCATTGTCAGTTTTAATAGGCAATGGAACATTTGTAATTCCAAAACATTTAAGTAGATGGGAGATGACCCTTTTTGTGCTTTCTCCTGTGGAGGCTGTGACCATTACACAACCTAAATAGATATCAATGATAATATGAATATATTTTAAATTTCCAAAAGGAGCAAAATGTGTGACACCCATTTACCATAAAGTATTGGATCTTAATTCTTGGGGATTTACTCCAGCAGGTTGTAAAGGGCCAATAGGAAAAAGGGTGCTCATTTTTTGCAGTCTCTGACTAGCTGTTTGCAAGCCTCCTTGGTCCTGCTTTTATGCAACTGCCATGGCTGAAGCCAGCAGAGAGGCTTGAGCTGCTTGTATTCCTATATCCTATGTGGCCAAAATCCAGTCATCCAGTGTGCCATTGTCCTGGTGCCACTCCTGCTTTATGTTCCTTATTTAGTCTATTCCAGATCAATCCCTTGGCTGAGGCTGCCCTTGTTTCTTCATGAGATAACTTCCCTTCTACCACCTTGTTTACCCTGTCAATAAATTATGGCAAGTTCTCAGTGGCTTTCTACCTTAAGCTCTGTATAGAAACTGTGCCTCCCCTAGCTGGTACCTTCCTCCAGGCTCTCAGAGCACAGAGCCATACTTGATCAAAATAATTTGGTGGGCCTATAGCCTGTACCACAGGGGAACTGTAGATTCCCTCTCCCTGCAAGCATTCACCTGGGAGGTCAACATTCGTGGTGTGGTTACTGTCCCCCTGCTGTTCACATTCATCATAGAATAATGCCTTCCACTTCAAAAATGTTGCAGGCTCAAGAGCTGCTCTGGCTAGGTCTTTCCAGTCTTGAGGGCAATTAAGTTCAAGACTGAGTGACTCAAGCATTTGCTCTGCAAATGGCCTCCTCTGGGGCCCATCCTCTTTTACTGCCTTCTTTATCTTCTTCAGGGAATCCAATGCATGTGGATACCAAGTGGCAGGGTGCTCTGGTATGGGGCCGTATTGACTGGGAAGGCTTGAATTCCCTTACTCTACTTCTCATCTCTTATCTTACATAGGTCTTCAAAAGGATTTCTGGCCTCCTGGAATGGGTTTCTGGGAGACCATGGCTTGGGTCTGTCTGGAGGCAAAATTTCTAAATGTTCATAGTCCTTTGCTGGCTTTGGCATTGCCTCATAAGGAGGCAGTTGCCATTGACTCAGTGAAGAATATAATCTTTGCCTATCAGTAGAAGGCACACCTGCACCATTTCTGGTCACTTCTTCCTGCACCATGAAGGCTATAGGTACCATTTCCCATTTGTCTCCCTCCTGCAGCTGTTGTGGTTGCTTGCTTTGAAGTAGATTCTCGCCTCCACTTTCCTAAGCCTGCTTCAGTTGCTTACTTTGAAGTAGATTGTTGCCCTCACCCTTTTCCCCCTGTCTGTCATTCACAACCTTATCTTTCCTCAGGGCCATCATTATATGACAAGGGTCTATTGCAGGCCCCCTAAACTTTGCTGAATAGCTGTTATAATAGAAAAAAAAATGTAGTGGATCAGAAACATCAGTAGCACTTATCCATGGGTTAGTGTTTATATCCCAGAACTTCTGGGCTTCTCTTTTATTCAGGGTTAAACCTCTAGTATCTAAGAGAGTGAGAATCGTTTGGCGGAACTCAGTAGGTTTCCCTTTTGCCTTTCCTCACAACTCTCTGAGGGGCCATACCCTGTCTTATAGGCTTATCTCAGACCCCTGCTCAGGCGCCAGCTGCATGGGTTCTCTTTTGTGCAGCGAGGAGGTCCACGGAACAGGGAAGAGGAAAATGTGGCTTCAGAGTCACTGATCAAGACCTCTGGAGACCAAGCAAGAAGCAGGTCTGATTTTATTGCGCAGTTACTATATATATATATACACATACATACACTCGGGCAGTAGCTAGCAGGTTACAGGCAGCCACCAATGCAATTCTGCTAACTGCCCTTGCAGCAGCCAATCAAGGAGTGGGCCATGGAGCAAGCACAGGGACTGCAACACATGGCCTCATGCCCAGGGCTGTGCTTCTGGGGTAAGCAGCCTGCTGCTCAGACACCTAGCCTGAGGGTAGTGGCCTGCCACTCAGATGCCTTTAATGTATGCCATGTATGCAGTACTTCATGCACTTGTCCTCACACCTCTGGTGATGTTCCTGGAGGGGTTCACATTGAAACAAGCAGCCAATGGCAGGTCAGCCAAGGCTATCCCATCTTTCTGATTTCATGATTCCATGGGTTATTCCCATCCCTTCTCAGTGGAGTAGTGTAAGTATTCACAGAAGTGTGAATGAGGGGACCAAGTAAATGCCCTGCTTCCCAGCTCACCAGGATGTCCTCCAAATCTTTCCCTCCTCCTACTTCAGCCAGCAGTTGAGAGGGCAGCACTGCCTACCTGCTGGCTGGAGTGAATCAGTTAGAAGTCTTGAAAGCTGGACCTGAGACATTGCATGTGCAGGTAGGTATGATGTTAACAGACATGTTGGTAGCTGAGGAGGAGCTGACCCCAGAGGTCCACTAGCTTCTGCTAAAGATGGGGGCAGAGCAGGAAAGTCTGACACCAAGAAGGGAGTGCTTTGAAGGGAAGGGTAAATGGTCACCTTCTGTTGACCACAAGGGGACTCAGGACATAGTACATGTAGATCTCAACTGTTGTTTTACAGTCTACTCCTACTTAAAAAAAATAAAGTTAGCTGTTCTGCAGCTTCAGGCAGTTTCTTTGTACTGTAATCCTTAAGTCACTATTATGATAGAAAATAACCTCAGGGGTTATACCCTCCACAAGGCTTTTAGTGGTATAAAATGTGGTGGTGGAAAACAGTGACATTGATGATCCTGACCCTATGTAAGCCAATGCTAATGTGTGTGCTTGTATTTTAATATTTCAACAGACTAACTAAAAAAGTAAAAAAATAAAATAAAACTTGACAACAGGAAAAAGATTTTATAATGAGGATATAAAGAGAGTAAACATTTTATATAATTACATATTGGTATGTTTGTTTTAAGTATAATTGCAAAAAAGTCAAAATATTAAAATAACTTTAACATTTATAAGAAAATAGTTACATTAAACTGAAGATATTACTGGAATTAAAACAAAACAATTTAGTGTAGCCAGCTAGATAAATGATGCAGGCCCATTGTTATAGTAACTCAGGAGGCTGAAAGGCAGGAAGATCACGGGCTTGAGAACAATCTTCACAACTTAAGACCCTGCCTCAACATAAAAGAAAAAAAAAGAAAAAGGTGATGGTTGTGGCTCAATGGTAAAGTGCCTCTCAGTTCCATCCCCAGTAACAGAAAAGTACCCTCTGATGTATTCACAATCACAAAACTGCAATACCATACATTTCTTTGAACATATCCTTGCCTCCTTTTTTTTGGTGGTGGTTGTTTGTTTTATGTGTGTACTGGGAATTAACCCAGTGGCAGTCTACCACTGAGTTACATCTTGAACTCTTAAAAACATTTTAGTTTTGAAATAAACTCTTGGTAATTTGTGGGCACTGCCCTGAACTTTGAGATCATCTGCCTCAGCCTTCCAAGATGCTAAAATAGGCATGTGCAGCACATCCAAATCAAATGTCAATGAGTTTGGTGGAACATGACTGTATGTCTTACAGCAACAAGAGTTTGCACACTGTTTTTAGAATCACATGGAACAACTGCCAACACAGAAAAATTCTCAGCCAGAGAACACACACTAACAAATTAATAAGAATAGAAATTATACAATGTGCTTACACACCACAGTGAAAATAAATCAGACATGAATAACCAAAAGGTAATTTAAAAATTCCCAAATATTTGGAGATTAAATATCATACATATAAATGAATAATAGGAGAAATAGGAGACCACAAGAAAAATTTTAAAATATTTTAAACTGAAAATGCAAAGATTTACTTTTATTTCTTACTTTTTTGGTTCTAGGGATTGAACACAAGGGTGCTTAACCACTGAGCCACATCCCTGGCCCTTTTTAATATTTTATTTAGAGACAGGGTTTTGCTATCTTGCTTAGAGACCTGCTAAGTTACTAAGGCTTTGAACTCACAATCCTTCTGCCTCAGCCTGCAAAGTCGCTGGGATTACAGGTGTGCCTAACAGAATTTCTCACAGCAAAAGTAGGGCTTAGAGAAAAATTTGATAACATGGAATATACACATTAGAAAATTTAAAAAATCGAAAATTAATACTTCAAATTTTCAACCTTGAAAACTGTAAAAAAGACAACCAAATTACATCCTTCCCAAGGACAACAGAAGAAATAATAAGAGCAGAAATCAATGAAATTGCAAAGAGAAACTTTGCAAAGCAAATCAAGTAAACAGCTGGTTTTATAAAAAGATCATTAAGTCCATAATATATAGCAATACAATGAAAGGAGAAATGAGAGAGAATACAAAGTACTATTACAGAAATAAAGAAGAAATCTCACTATGAATTCTGAGGATACTGAAATGACCAGAAAGTGAGAGCATGAACAATTCAGTTCCCACATAATTAATTGCCTAGATGATCAGACCAGTTCTTCAAAAGATACTACATACTCACTCTCACACAAGAAGGACCATATAATCTATTTAGGCCTGTACCTATTAAAGGGGTTAAAAATTAATCAAAAAATCTCTAAACAGGAATGACCATGCCCAAATTGTTTTTGTTACGTTTTTTGTTTGTTTGGTTGTTTTTTTTTTTTTTTTTTTTTTTTTTTTTTTTGTACTAGGGATTGAACTCACGGGCACTGGATCTCTGAGCCACAACCCCGGATACCCAAAACAGAGGATCAGGGTTGAGATGTTGTACAGACATATTTTCTGTGCCATGACTCTGCATGTAGCATGGACTGGAATGAATCACAAAGGCCTGTGAACATATTCCAAGGATGATTGAGATTCAGTGTCATAGACACAGACCTGACAGTAAATACTAAAGAGCTAATAAGCACTGTGTTTGAATTAAGGGGGTGTAAAATGTGTAACACCAGCCCCAAAGTCAGGATGCCTGACATCCACAAATCATGTGAAACAGAGCAAGTCACATTTCTTTATATCCAGTTTTTCATTTTTTAATACAGTATACCAATCTTGGGAAACCCTTCCTGAACTTCCAGAAAGAATTATCAGGACAGCTGCAACATCAGCCTATCTCTAGGTGCCACATTTGAAGACAGTAAGGTTAGGAGAGCATAGGCACTGGAATTAATTTGGGAGGGTTGACAAAACAAACTGTGAATAAACACCACTATATTCAGGCCTATCAGATGAGACACAGTAGTCCTTCACCCCAGACCACATCTTCAAGCCCCTTCAATATGTAACAATTCCTTGGACACTGCCTATCTTCTTAGCCCAACTCACTTCTTTCCTTTAAACCTGGCCCAAACCTTCCAACATCACCAGAAATTGATGTTTAATAGCTTTTGGATAAGGCATTTATTACTCAACTATTTTCCACTACAGGGAGGAGGATCAATAATGCCTTGGATCATGCAGATCTAAGATCTTCTAATTTCTAGAACTTTTCTGCCTCTGTTCTGAGGTTCTAGTGAAAGGGATCAGGCAACAGAGGTATTCTTCAAGGTGGAATTTCTAAATATAGTGTACACTTCTTTAAACTTTTTACTATAAAGAAAATGAGATTGGTGAAGGCATCCCCCTCCTGCTGTCTGACAAGGACACATTGAGGATGAAAGTGCTGGCAAGGCCTCACTTGTGGGAAACCAAAACCATGGGACAATTTTTTCATGTAATTGGGACTTTTTATTTTTATGCTCATAATGATAACAGGAAGCATGAGTATACATATTGCTAAACCAAATCAAAATCAGATGGCCAGAACATAACGGGTAGTTCATGCCTTAGGGGCTGTTCTATTATCTCTCAGGACATTGAGGTCAAAACAGAAAAAAAATCTATTAATGAACAAAATCATTCTGGGAAAAGCTACAGGAACTCTAGGCATCTCAATTGATTATATCAACTAAGAATCCACACCCACATCTCAAGCCTCTCAGAAAGCTTAAACAGATAGTTATTATGACTATTGCACAAATCCCACCATATGTAGCCTATTTGATTAAGGGAAGGTTATGGTATCCATCCAGGGGAGAAAAGGATAATAAAAATACATTTCCCTCTCCAATAGACCATCCTTTACCTTACACAGAAATTTATGATAAGTATATTTAATATTGGCAGCAGGTGGACTGACGTATACAGCCTGCCTTTCAGTTAAAGATTACAAAGATTTAAGACCCTTAAATCTTGTACCTTGGCTAAAAAACAAACAAACTCTCTGAGAAAGCAGCTCAATCAGTTTTATGAGAATAAATGTAGACATTAATTAAAATAGGTTTTATAAGATACATTTTTAGAATATTGTTAAAAACATTTTTAGATTCTTAAGTCTTTAAGCTGTATGTTTTTTTTTAAGATGACTTAAGAATAGTTTATAGATTTAGGTTATAATAAGCATAAGACTTAAGGGTACTTTTAGATGGGGATCTTAGATTAGAAATAAAGTCCAGGTGTGCTCTAAACTTAAAGGTTAATGATAGGTTAGGAGACACAGAATCTGGTTTCGTAGTCTGGAACCTATTAAACAAAGAAATGTTACATTCTGGGAAAATCTGGAAATTGTAAACTAATGACTCATTTTATTAATGATTCTGTACCCATAATGATAAGAAAAAGCTTAATACAGAAGAACCCAGAGAAAGCAGGATTAGCTCTCTCTCTCTCTCTCTGGAGATTTCTTAAATGGAACGACTCCTTGTCTCATTCCTTGTGCCGATGCCACTCATCCTTCAGGAATCCCTGGATCCACTAAGCCAGGACCTCATAATGAAATTATCAATATAGAGACCAATCTGCTTTATGGAACTCACTGTCCCTGAAAAGTTGTCTTTTATAAACTTCTGTGAACTCAAAATAACTATGTCATCCAGTCCACAGGATGTGAGCAGAAATTCTGCTTGCTTAAGAGAAATAAAGAACTCTCAAAGAACAATCATGATATAATAAGACTTTCTACGGGCTGACATTATGTTGGGTGAACTGCATGTCATATAGGCTATTGATAGAATTCTTCCATGGCAGAGCTGAAGCATAAACTCACACACATCTCCCATGTATGCATTGCCTTATACACCTGCCCCTTCTCCAGGGTCTCCTTGAACTCAACCACCAACTCATGAAGCTTATTGAATGACTCTTTTTTTAGCCTAGAAGAACCTAGGCTGCTTCTGGCAGCCCACCATATTGTGACAAAGAATATATTAAAGTAAATCCAAGTGGCCCTTCCCCAATCCCAGCAGATGGAGTCCAGCACCAATGCTGCCCTCCCATAGGCAGCCTAATTTCAGGTCTGACACCTTTAAGTCAGGTTCCACATACCTGATAGCCATCAATATTTCTGCCCCATCAAGTAGTGAGACAACTGTCCTGCTTCCCAGAGCCCCCTAAATCCTTCAGGCCACCCTTTCAAACTGGCAGCAATTGTCAAAGAAAAAGAATGCAAACCCTAGGCCTGCAGAAAAGAGACAGAATTACCACAGGGCCCAGAGTCTCAAGGGCAAACATACTGGATTGGGCAGATAAGCACTACAGAGGGAACTGGAAGAGCTTCTGCCATGGTGTTCTGCTAGAGACACCACAGAAGTCAGATTACAGGTTCTGCAGTTCTGTGCAAGAAACAAAGGATGAATAATTTTGTATATTTTCTATGTTGTAAGCAACACTGCCTAGAGACCAAGCTTTCTTGCATCACCTAGTCTCTACACACCTGAGCATTACATCTAATTAGGCTTCTTTTTTAAAAAAAAATTCTGCATTGACAGCATAAAGGAAATAATTTATGAATGTAGATATTTGAGTGTGAATAGAGCATTTTACAGTAACAATTGCTAATAGATCTACTTGTTAGTTCTGGTCATTATATTAGAGTTTAAACCACCTCTAATTATCAGATGTGCTTACTAAAGCACTGAAAATTTACAGTGACTCTATTATCTTTAAGATAATTAAAGAATAAGAAAATATTTCAACTCACTTGTAGCCCTTGGAAAAGATGCTTGATGTCATCTACCTAAAATAATTTGCACACATCACTGGATCATATGCCACAGTTGAAAAATTATTCTTTGTGTCCACATTGGGATAAAATATCTGGGTCAAAGGGTTGGGCACATTTCAAAATCTTTATTCATGCATGCACACTGGTGCATGAATGTAACCTCAGCAATTTGGTAGTCTGAGGAAAGAAGATTGCAAGTTTGAAGCCAATCTTGGCAACATAGACCCATCTCAAAATGAAAAATAAAAAGGCTGGGGGGAACAGATCAGTTTAGAGCACTCCTGGGTTCAATTTCTAATACCATACATTCAAACATACCAAAATGATATAAATTTAAAAGTCCCATTTTTCTCTTAATTAATTATCAAAAATTACACATTTTTGACTCTATTTCTATGTGACCATCAGTCCATCTATCCATCTATCTATCCATCCATCCATCCAAAGGATTCTTTACTAGTTTTCTTTTTCCTGAGAGCTCTACCTGAACTTCATCTTCCACTCCCGGCATTCTTATACCTAGGCAAAGAGTTCAACATAATGTATTCACTGAACTCCTGCTTTCTATCACTGCTCCTCTACAAATAGGAGATACATATGAGATGAACATTGAAGTGTGCTTGAGCAGTGGTGGGAACAGGGCACTGAGTTTTGGTGTATCATCTATTCCTGGTTCTCTCTCTGCCCGAGGTGTGATCTGCCTTTTTTAGTATCTTCCATCTTCTCTAATCATGTAAACACTTCCTCAGTATAATTATTTGGAAATCAAGGCATCTCTGCCTTGAACTTACTTCTATCTCATAGTACCTCTATCTCAGGACAGAGGAAATACTGTACTCAAAATGCACAGGTCTCAGAGTGTTGTACTGCAGGAATAAAGAAACCATATTGGCACAACAGTGTAGGCATCCTCATGTCTTTTCCATGAAGAAGTTGTTCTCATGATGATCATCACTGGGATCAAAGTACACAGCCCTCTACCAGAAGAAAGTGTTAACTGAGATGGAGATGCTCATTCCATGATGAGGACCCTGAGAAAAGGAAGTTGAGAGATCATAGTTACCATTGGGTCGCCTTAGGCAACCTATTTTTTTTTCCTCTGGATCTTAGTTATACTTTTTGTGCAGTGACTGATCATGATTTTCAGAACCTTTTCAGTGACAGGAGACCCCAAATTTAATTTGTACTGAAGGTGAATGAATAAATAATCTAATCCCTGTGGTGAAGATAAAAGTGGTTATGACAAGCAAGTAGAATTTAAGATTTCATAAGGTTTAGGACTTAAGTATTATCTTCTACTTTTCATTAGTATTGAAAGTGCATAGTTGGGTACCTGTGATATCTGGGGATTACTCTTTTTTATTTATGTAATTAATTAATAGGGTTTTAGAAATACATGCATTTAACACTAATGTCACCTTTCTTCACAGTCCTCTCAAGACCAACTCCCTGCTTTAAACCTAAATATTGATGTGGTTTACATGCTTCAAACATTTTCCCTTCCATTTATATTCATCTCTGCATATAAATATAGAATGTATAGTGCACGAGGAGAGTCACATTTTGTGTAGATTTGTGTTTGTCAGTAAAAAATATATAAAATATTAGATTTGAAACTTGAATTAGTGTGGACATGATTAACTCATAATCAGTATTAATCATGCTTTAACTAATTAGATAAACTGCTTCATCAAGATATAATTTGCTCACCCTGAAACTCAATTATTAAAGCTCTATAGTACAATAGTTTTAATATACTCACAGATTTGTGCAACCATCACCTATCTATTTAAAAATAATTTTATCATTTCAAAATAAACTGCCTTTAGTTTTCTTCTCCCTATCAACAACCATCCCAATGTTAAGAAATTATTATGTGTGTGTGTGTGTGTGTGTGTGTGTATTTAGTGGGTTATGGGGTCAAGGTGTTCTCAACAGCATCATGCCCAGGTATGCCAATCTCCATGGCAGTAGTGGGGTCTGGGTCCTACTTCTCCTATTCATGGACACATAGTTCTAGCAACAGGAACTCAGGGTCATGAGAAAAATGATATCATCTTGTCAGGGCTGGGAAATTAGTTCTCCCACAGGCAGCTGGCAGGAGAGGGTGCCCAGTGCCTTTGGAGGCCCCAGTGTGGACTCTTCCCATCACAATGAGTTAGCAAATCAAGATATAAAGCAAGCCTAAATTTTAATATCACTTAATTTCACTGTTATTACTGAATTATAGTAAATCTCCTTCATTTAACATTTCTTCATTTGCCATAAGTTTTTGAACTATTTCCAGAAAATTACTCTTCTGTTTATTTTTTGTTTGTTTATTTATTTATTCTGTTCTTCTGGGGATTGAGGCCATGGCCTTCAGCATGTTATGCAAACCCTTTGACACTGAGCTGTGCTCCAAGCCTCTTCAGGGACTATAAAGGGTTGTTTTTTTTCCAAAATATTTTCCATAAATTTTACCAGTGTGAGGGTTTGTGAAACTACTTAAGATGTAAAATCAGAAGTCTCTCAAGAAAATGTACAATTGTAATGCCTGCATTCTCAGTGAAATTAAAATTGTTATTTTTAATTAGTAGTATTGACACATTAGAAAGAATTAAATTCTAGCATCATTGTCCTTTTAACAAGGAACACTATTATTCATGTACATTAGAGGCTTTGAAGATGCTAACATTAATTGTGCAATTATCATTTTTTGAAAATTTTAAAATTATGTAAGAGTCACACACATGTCAATTAAATATATAAAATTATGCAAGTATTTAAAAATTAGCACCAACAAAAATTAGAGAAAGTATTAGAAATTACAAAAGATTGATATGAGAGTGGGAAGAAAACACCATGATTCTCTATAAAGCTAATTTAGTAGATAACAATAAAAATATAAACATTAAATAAAATAGCTAATGCACTGTTGATAGATTTATGTTTTCTGGAAATCTGTCTTTCCTTTATGTCACACAGTCCTGAGTACAGTTTAGAGAAAAATTAATATAAAATTTGCAAAAATTTTAGCAAAACAAAACTCATGTTGACAGGTCTGTATTGCTATGAGTTTTGTTTTGGCTTCTTGTTTTTGATGGTTTATCTTTAAAAAAATAAAAATATTAGATATCACTCAAAATCTTATGGAAGTGCATTATTTTTGTTTCATGATGATAATTTAAAAACTATAAAATCCCTCTTTTTTTCCTATCATAATTTTTAATGTTTTCTGGTTTTCAAGTATGGATTCATGACCTGACTGATTATTGATTTTGCCTGTATACTACACTCAGACAATTCCATTCTTGATTTTGTGTGTGTATTCATGCATTTGTGTGCACATACATGTGGTTGCACACATTAGACAGAGATAGCAACAAAAATAATACTTTGAGGAACTTCCTCATTTCAAGAACTAAGTTCTTCTCAAAGATGACTGCCTAGATAACTCACACCAAAACTCTTTCTCCTTTTATGGACATAGTTGTGTCTCTCCAAAATTAATCTCTTGAAGTCCTTACCAGCAACATGTAGAAATTTGGAGATGATGTCTTTAGGAATGTAAATGAAGTCACATGAGATCATAAGGATGGACCCATGTCCAAATTCCTTGGTTCTTATAAGAAATAGAGACACCAGGGATGCACATGGACAGAAGAAATATCATGTAGGAATGGAACAAGATGTCTGGGAGCTAGGAAGAGAGGCCTCGGAGCAAACTAAAACTGCTAACACTTTGACCTCAGACTCCCACCTTCTAAATATGTAAGAATAAATTTCTGTGGTTTACATCACCCTGTCTGTTTTATTACGGTAATTCTATCCAACTTCAATGTTGCATACATACATTTCCTACAGCTACCTAGATGGCTCACACCAAGAATTATCAGAAAAAAAATAGAAACTAAAAACTGGCTTCAGGTGATAAAAGTACTAAAAGAGAAAAAAAAAAAGAAAAATATTTGAGGCCATTAAAAACTCAGATACACAAATAAGGAAATTAACTATATATATATATATATATATATATATATATATATATATATATATATATATATATCTTTAAAGGTCCATAAATTTCCCTGAAGGTACAGCACTTGCTTAGTACATGTGAAAGCCTGGGTTCAAGGCCTATTACAACAAAGTAAATAATTCTGTTAAAAAATACCTTTAAACTTATGTAAGAAAGTGACAAAAGAGCACTAATTTAACTTTATGGCAGCACAGAATAAATTTAAAAATAAAAAATATGTGTGTGTGTGTTAAAATGCACTAAGCTTTATAGCTATAGTAAAAATATACCTCTAATAATAATAATACAATGTGTCCCACTGTTGATCCAGCTGCTCCAGGTTTCAGCAAATGAGTAGAATATGGTCTCGGAGGAAGGATTGCTCTAGTCCATGAAGCAGCATACTGGGATGAGAGAAGAGGGCAAGACAGGAATCTGGTGAATGCCTTGGGTATGTGGTTGTGGTCCCTGGTAAGTCACAGACATTGCATGCATACAGGACTATAGCTGCTGGTCAGGCATTGGTGGAGAAACCTGGGATGTACTTCTAGGTTGACTTATAGATGCCACTGTGTCTTGCAACTGCAGGACAAGGTAAGGTGTCCTGCACTACCTGTTGGAAACCCCATGCCACAAGCCAGCAACACCCTCAGGGCCAGGGTAACAGGTCACTTAAATGCCAGGGACAATTGTTTTCCTGATCCAGAAAGGTTACAGGGTCTCAAGGATCAGGATATTCGGGAATAAATGTGGAGTCTGGAAGTACACAAGGGGCACTTGGTTTCCATCTCCACCACTGACTATCATGGTGACTTGAATGAATTACCTCACTCCTATATTACTTAATGCCTAATGGTTATAAATTTATTTCTCTCTGAAAATTGTCTTGTCTTTTTACACATCTTTATTTTTAATTACTACATACTACTGGATTCTGTCAGTATTTATTTTATTGAAATTTATATATAGATAATCACATATTTACGTGTGTGTATATATGTGTGTGTATGTGTGAATGTGTGTGTATACATGTTTTTAATCTGTGTGATTTTTTCACCAAAGGTCATATTTAGAGATACTTCTCTATTAACATATTTAGATCATCTTTTTGTACTCAAGTTTGAGAGTGTGTTCCAATAATGTGTCCAGGCCACAGTTCTGAAACATCCTAGTTGGTGATAGTTATGATCCCTCTGAGCTGAAGCCAGATGCATTGAGCTTCACATGCCTTTGTAGATATGTTTTTAGGTGATGTTTCCACATGGAAGTTTTGGTGGGTCAGGTCTCACTATATGATATCCTAATATTTTCTTATTAAGTGCTTCAAATTCTCCATTTTTAGCATTGCTGTGACAAAGATGCATCTTCTCTTTGCAGTTTCTGTAGTGTGCTTTTTATCACCATGCCTGTGGATGCATTACACCTGTTTTCAAGTTCCTCCTGTGATGAACAAATAACATGCTGTTGTTTCTGGGTTTCCTAAATTTATTCCTCCATCAGTTCTCCAAAATTTTCCAAGAACTTCCTAGAAGCTCCAGAAGCATTTACTTGAGGATATTCTTCCCACTGAAGAAGAGCACTAGATGTTGATGTAATGCTGATTTTCTGAATAAGTGTCACCACTCAAGACCTAAGAGAAGAAGAAAGGATGAATCCTATGGTTTAGTGGAGAAATTTTGACTTTGCATTCAGGCAGAGTGGATTCTAATCCAGCACAAGTGTTTAATACTCATGGAACTTTGAAACATTCCTTTACATTAAATAGTTACATAAGCCTCATTTATAAGATAATGCAGAATGATAACAAGTGTCACAATGTAGGTAATTCTTCACTCTCACCTTTGCTGACAATCTTGATGGTGTGCTTTTACTCTTACACCTGTCAACATGCAGAATCTCTTTCCCAAACCTTGAATCTGCACTTTTCTTACTTGCCATGGTCCATATAAAGCTGTGATTATGACAGTGTGTTAGCTGGGTCCCTAGGAACAAAATTCCCTGAAAGATTTTGCTTTTATTTTCATAACCCTGTCATAGGAACAAGCCACATGAGCTTTTTGGAGGATGAGATATCATGGGAAGAGAATCCAACTGCTCATTTGACAGCCAGCTCACTCTCTGAATCAGCTACCTTAGCAGCCATGAGTTAATCACATGCAGAATTAGGACCTCAGCTGAGCCAGTCTGAATTTATCACCAGCTTAATCATGAGCAAATAAATTTGAGTATTTTTATGCAATGATCAATAATAAATCATTCATTTTAGGCAGGATGCCAAGATTCAATCACTTTTGGCTTGGAAGTTATAGCGCAAACAAGAGGTACCTGACAGGTGCTGATTTTTTTCTCTCCTAAGAAAATTTAAATGCAGACCTCTTATTAGATGGTGATGAATTACACAGAAATACATGCAGACATATAAGCATATGATTGGTACTATAGCTTTCACAGTAACCCTCACCACAGGAGGAAACAGACATCACAGCTGGGCCATTATGTCCAAGTCCAAATTACAAAATAAGATTTATTTTAATCTGTTTAAAATATAATTTAAACTGTTGAGAGAATTAAGTGCATGTGGTCCCTGCCTCCATGGACACCCACCTTCATTCGGGGATGGCTCTGTGCCCAGCATGGGTGAGAAACACTAGTTGACTTCTGGACACCTCCTGGTTGGAGTTCCTGCTCACTCTCTAGGCAGCATCTCTCCCGGTCTTTTGACCTGGGTAGAACTAGTAGAGAAGAAGTGCCCACCCCATCTCCTGTCAGCACAAAAAGGAGGGCTTTAGGTCTGCCTTCTCCTGAAAGTCAGGGTAGTCACAGTCTTCAAGCTGGAGTATCTGCTGTGACCTGAGTTGTGTTGGAGGCTTAGAGAGCAAAGTGAGTTTTCAAGATATACCTCCAAAAATATACATACTTCATTAGGGAGTTTATATTGGTAGCATAATAATATTTTGGATGTTTGGGTTAAGTTATTGCAATTGATTTCATGGTTCTTTTTAATATTTAATGTGAATGTTTGAAAATTTTAAATTATACTTGTGACACATTTTATCAGTATGGAAAGTTGCTGCCTTAGGGGGTTGTTTCCCTGTTCAAAGCTCAAAATCCATCCTGATAAGACCAGAAAGCAGAAAATTTAAATTAATTTTAAATGGTCATTGTGTCATTTATATTCATGAATAATATATACACATGTAATAAAGAAATTTACATAACCAAGGTTTATATGATACAAGGTTAATGCAAATATCCTCCTGGATGGGCCAGATCTCACTAGTCAGAGGAAGCCATGCCTTAACTTTCAAAAGCCTGAAGCTTTGTGTTCATTTTTTAGAATCTCAGAAAATAAAAATAAATATAAAAATAAAAAGACAGTGGGGTATGACTGACAATCCAGAGCCTCCAGAGGAAGCTGCATAAGGATTCCAAGTTGGTGGCCAGCCTGGGAAAACTAGAAAAAATCTGTCTCATAATTTTAAAAAAATGAAAAGAACTGGGGCTGTTTATCAGGGACAGACTTCCCAGGATTCAATCCCAAGTATTGAAAAAAGAAAAAAAAAAAAAGAAACAATAAACAGAAAGAAAAATCAGGGATCAAGAACCACTGTCACTCAGTCCTCATTCACTCTTTGGTTGTATATACTCTACTGTCCTTAATACTTTGGCTCATTAGGCTGAGATTCAGGGGGGCCTGGCTGAAACCCTGTTAAGTAAGAGTCACATGGGTGAGATCTGTCCATTTCAGCACATACCTAGTGAGGAGGGGGTGTGCTTTGCCGTCTGCTGTGACTTTTGTCTCTGGAGCCTGCTGTTCTTCTGACTCATGTCTAGACGCGCTTACACTCAGGTCTTTTGGGTTGCTCTGCCACGTAAGTGCTAGAAAATTCACAGAAAGAATGTTAGCACCCTGACAAATAGGAAATGCTGAGTGTTGGTGGGCATTTTGAGACTTAGGAGGCTATTTGGAACTGGAAGGACCCACAAAGGTGGAAACTGGAGATAATGGACAGGGACTGCACACTTCATCTTCAGAGTTCGCCAACCTGAGCCCTCCTCTGGGCAGCTCAGCTCCCAGGCCACTCTGCCTGATAACTGGGTGTGGGTCTGCATTTGGGACTCTGCACACCCTGTCCAATTACTGCATGATTGTTTCAGTCCCCACCTGAAGCCCTGTCTGGGATCAACATGCCCATAGAGATGCTGAGGCATCTCTACAGGTTGTGTGGTGAAAATTGGGCTGTTCATCCAGAGAGGATCTCAGCTTTGTGTGTGGGGTTTCTGCATGAGAATAGCTGTTGTCTTTAGGTACCCCAATTCCTCCTTCCTTCTGAGCTTTCTCTATGTATAAGAAGCAGTGTTCAGGTCCAGAATAAGTCAGTCCTGTAGTCTAGCTCTACATTGTCTATGAATAAATTCCTCAATTTCCAGCTTCCTGTCCATATTGTCAATGCAAAATTCCCCTCTCCACAATATCCACTCTTTGTTTCCCATACTGCATTTCAAATAGATGCAGTATTTTTCAATGTTTTCTTCCAAGTACTGGGTGGCACTTTTTAAATATTTCATTTTCTGTTTTGAGCATTTTGCATGAGAGGAAACCAGAGATTACTTGACCATTTGGGGAAAAAAGGTGTGTGCCTTCTGGTTTTCTTCTATAGGCACAGAAAACTCACTACAATGACTTTGAGATTCCCCTGCAGACTTAACTATGTGACATAACCTCAGTTCATTCTCCCATCTTTTCCTGGCCCTGGATTTCAGAACGGCCTGACACAGGTGTCCAAAGTTTATGTCTCAAGCCTCTTGGAGTGTCTAGTGAGTGCCATTCCTGGGTCTTGTCCTCCTAGAGAGCAGTTGGAAGTGTGGGGCGGGAGCCTCTCAGGGGAGTAGCTGGAGGCCCTGCCAAGATTTTCCTTTCATCCAAAAGGCATTTCCACTGTTTGTTTGGTTTTAATAAGCTACTGTGAATAGCAAAAACGATGTCAGGTGTGTAGCCATTTGTTTGACACACGGATTCCAATCTCTTTAGCTGTATACCCAGAATTATTACTACTGGATCAAGCAGTAGTTTTGTTTTGACTTTTATGAAGAACCTTTATACTAATTTTTAAAAAGCAGTACAAAAGCAAGCCTCAACTCCAAATGTTTCTCAATAGTGGGTGCGGGTGCCTAGTGGTGGGGCTTTCTGCCTTGTGTTGTGGGGACATGAAGAAACCCCAGACCCAATTCATCTCATTCCCACTTTGGAACATGGTGCCCAGATGACTGGAGAGAAAGAGGGATGTGGAGACCTCCTCTCTTCAGGCTGATGTCCTGTGTGGTAATTGTGGGATCATAAATACCTTTTTGAATTTAGGTCACTTCTTATGTTTTTTCAGCTTTTTTTATTAGAGGATGAGAGGTGAGTAGAAGAGAATGAAAAAGGTCTTGTTGTGAATCTCATGCTACCCTCTGGTTGTTATGGTTACTGCCTAGTTGTACCAGTGCCATTGGTCACTAGGCCAGTGACTCCCTCCAGCTCTGGGTCTCAGTGCTCTATTATTGGCACTTCATCTGGTTACTGAGCTCATGTAAAGTGTCTGAAGAAGGCAGTTTCTGAGGTTGTAGGTCATGGTGGCTGCTGAAGCTTCTGCTCCTCATTTGAAGTGAAGGCATGCTCAGGAGACCCTCAACACTCCAGTCCTGAGTAACGTCAAGGAAGGGTGTGAAGGCTTTACACCAGAACCACAAGCTCATAGGAAAAAGCTAAGGTTGATGTGAAATCTGCTGGACAGGTTACTGCAAAAATAGTGAAGAGATCACAGGAAAACAAAGTGAGAAAGAAGAAGACAAAGAGACAAGAAGAAATATTACCAGTTAGATGAAGCAGCCTGCACATAGTAATTGACAAAGAAACTGAATTTCTACAGGAAACTGCCTCATTGTGCTTGGAGAGTGAGCCGTGCCCACCTCTAGGAGTTTAGACTCAGAGGAAGGAATGGGTGTCCTGCAGTAGAGGCTGAGCCTCCCTTAGATGAAGTGATGAATGGACCCCAGACCCCACTCACCTCAATCCCACTCTCATACTAGGTGCCCTACTGACTTGAAAAGAAGAGAGCTGCGAGAACCTCCTGGCCCAAGGCAGTGTGATATCCTGTGTGATTATTGAAATCCAGCGATCCTAAAGACCTGTGTCACTTTTTTTTTTTTCACATTTGCACTCAGAGGATTGGAGGTCAGTAAAAGAAAGAAAGGTCCTCTTGAGAAATCCACTGTACTTTCTGGTGGTTATAATCACTCCCAGTTGTACCAGTGCCATTGGTCACTGAGCCACTGCTTCCTTCCAGGTTTGGGGTGCTTTGGTTCACTGTTGGTTAAGGGAGGAGATGGGGGACCTTCAAGTATGGTGTCCTGGGCCAGGGTGTCCTGGGACCATGTCAGCAGTTTGGACTTATTAGAGGGTGTGGGCAGAGTTCTCTCATTTCTTGAGTGTGAGCCTAGCTCCTGTAGTTGATACACTTTCACAGGTGGTGTCCTGAAAAGTGAATGCCTTTTGCTTTCAGAGAAAGGAAAGGGAACAAAGAAGAGGCCTATCTAGAGGCATTTCTGGGGTAGAGGACCAACCTGTGCATCACACTTGCCATAGAGAAACCTGATGTCATTATGGCAACCATAAAGACTATGGTGCCATTCTTTAGGAGGAATTGTTGTGGTGAGGGCAGCAGGGCCCTGCCTCCAGGAGTTTGGACTCAGCAGGGTGTGAGTGTCCCACTGTGGGGGCTGAGGCTCCCTTGGTGTTGGAAGAGAAAAGGATACTAGACCCATGTCATACAATTTCTACTTTGTGACAAGAGGGGGGTGGGGAGAGAGGGAGAGGAAGAGGGAGAGGGAGAGGGAGAGGGAGAGAGAGAGAGAGAGAGAGAGAGAGAGAGAGAGAGAGAGAGAGAGAGAATGCATGCACTAGGTCTGGTGTGTTCAGCATCAAGTTCTGTGGCAAATGGGGGTGGAAAAGAAAGTGCTTAGTCATTAAATACATCAGTCTTCTAAGGAAACATTCTGAAATTTATACACAGTAAATTCAGGGGATTTTCAGGAATTATAATTAAAGAGGCTATGATGTAAAATCATACATCAGAGATCATCACACTTTTTAAGTATAATTTTTGTTTCAATATTTCAATATGTTTAGATGTCTTCTGGGATTTAGTGCATGGGCTCTCTCTCATCCAGTGAAGAGGACTACGGAATAGGATAGAGGAGAGTATGGCTGCAGAGTCACTAATCAAGACTCTGGATACCAAGCAGGAAGCAGGTCTGACTTTATTGTGCAGTTACCATGTATATATATATTCAGGAAGTAGCTAAGCAGATTATAGGCAGCCACCAACACAATTTCTGGCCAACTGTCCTTGCAATGACCAGTCGAGGAGTGGGCCATAGAGCAAGTGCAGGTACTGCAACATGCAGCCTCATACCCAGGGTGATGTAAGCTGTTTGTTGCTCACATGCCTAGCATGAGGGAGTGGTTTGCCACTCAGATACCCTTAATGTATGCCATATATTCAGTAGTCCATGCACTTGTTCCCACAATTTAGTATGAAATGTATTTCTTTCTTATTGGCTGAATTCCAGATGTATCTGAAAGCCTCATTTTCCTCTTAGCTGTGATATGTCTTCAAGTTGCCTTTTGTCTATTACCTTATCCACACCTTCCTAAGAAGGTGAAGTGTTGGTCTTAATTAGTCTCCAATATTCCTATGTGTGTTTGTGTTAGACATTCCCTTGGGTGTCTTGTAATGCTGTTGTCAACTGTTCCATTGCCCTGTGGATGGCATAAAGATCTCCATATGATGGCACTCATATACATTATTCAGATAAAATTGTTGGGAATGACATTACTGGGAATAAAGTTGACAGTGAGTTGATGCATACAATAGATTCCTGTTGCAGTGTAGCAGGGAATTAAGGTATGGACACCAAGATCTGAAAGCAACGTTTTATTAGTGGTTCCATGGGCCAAAGAGATGGTTCCCAAAGGACCATACTTATACATAAGCATGTTTGGGGTACATCAAGGAAACAGAGTTGGTGCAATTCTATCGCAGAGTGTAGTCAACTTTTCTTTCTGGCACGAACTTGTTAACAGCCTCGGGACTCTTTGCTCAAGAAGCTTAGGGTCTTTTACTGCACTAAGCCTAAAGAAGGAATGTCGCCATAGCTTTGTCTTTTGCCTCTGCTACTGTGGTTTTCTTTTGCAACTACCTGTTAACCACCGCATGCCTCTATGGGTAAATGTCAGTAATCAGAGCTGCTGTGTTAGCATACAAAACCAAAGCCTGTCATCTCTTAATCTGCTGAAGTTCCTATTTCTTAGATGCTTTGTTTTATTCTATTTTTTTTCTGACTACATTAGAATAATGGAGCTAAAGTATCTGAATATTGAGAATGAGTAAGAGAAAAAAAGATGGTGGATTTGTGGGAAGTGGTGGTTCACACAGTTTCATGACTTGGGACACAATCAGAAAAAAATTACTTCTTTGGGAGGTGAGTGAAGGGTGGGGGGAAAACAGTCCACTAATACTCAATATAGGAGAGAAAGTCCTGAACCTTGGAAAGTTGAAGTACACCAGACAAGGCTAAGGAGCTGTTTAGAAGCTGAACTCCTGGTGGGAATTTGGAGTGGGATGGGAGGGAAATGTATGTGTGTGTGTGTGTGTGTGTGTGTGTATGGCCCACTCCTTGTATGTGTTTGTATATGTATATATATATATATATATATATATTCTTTTTTTGTAACCATTTTAGAGGGTACAATTATATACACACACACACACATATACACACAAACACACACACACAGAAGACCTAAAAATAGCTGTAAGTTCTGGGATATTTGGCATGGAAAACCCCAGGACTGGAGGTGCAGATCGTCTTGGGTAGATCCAGAGGCTATTTGGCCAAACAAACTGGTATTCGGACAGGCACGGTTAGTCAGTCACACACAGGAAGCTTAGACTCAAATACCTCAATGTAAAAGTGGCACAAACTTAGACTGGGTGCTTTGATTCATGAATTAAAGGCAAAAACCAGCACATAAATTGAGCAGATGCAAACTGAGAGATCTAACCTGAGCCTAGAGAATCAGGAGAATCCGGCACAGAGACAAGGTCTTGCTGAGTTGCTTAGGACCTCACTACAATGCTGAGACAAGCTTTAAACTTGCTGTTCTCCTGGATCAGGCCCTGCAAACTGCTGGGATTACAGGATTGCACCATCTTTCCAGCACAGATATTGGATTTTAAGAGAGCAGAATTGGAAATAGAAGGAAATAAATATTAAGCCGATATGTTTGATCTTTGTTGTTGGCATGTTTTTGTAACACTCATAGCCGGTGTGTAAATGACTCATGCTGGGTCTTATTTTGTTCAGGTTCTTCATTCTAGAGTTTGTTTCATCTAGCAGTGAGTGCCATGTGACTCACTTCTTAGGCATCTGGCTGTCCCTTTCATCAGTTGCTTCTGTGTAAAAACACAGTTGCTTCTCTATAAAAAGATGGATCCTCATTATTCCAACAAAGTCCTCTGTCTGGAGTGCTAGATGCAATCACACAACCTGCACTAGCACACAAAAGAGAGCTAAAGCAGGAGCCAGGAGGCCAAGGTGGCCAGAGAACTGAGCTCCTGGGGCGCTGGAGCACACTAGTGTGCAGGGACTGTAAGGTTAGACTCCAGGTGAAATACAGAGGAGCACATCCATTAACACATGAAGCCTGTGTGTGATTCCCATTCTGTCAGGGAAACAGCCACAGCAGCAGGGATCACCATCACAAAATGCCACTAGGATGTGACAAAGTTTTATTTCAACCATAAGAAATATACACACTAAAAATAAAAAAAAAAAGTGGCATTAGATGACCTTTCATAAACAGACAACTAATCAGGACTAGAGATCAGATTCACTCCAAGTGTGGCTCAGTGGTGAAAGGCTTGCCATACTTGTGCCTGGCCCTGTGCTTGATCCACAGCTCTGCAAAACAAAGAAACAATGCATATTTAAGTATACTGAATTAGGTAAATATAGTAAAAACTTGGCAAGTTTCAAATATTGGTCATGATAGAGATAATACTTTTATGTATTATAATAAAATAAGCACTGAGGAATAGAACAATTAACTGACTCTCATACACATATAGCAACAGTATGTTCATGTAAATGTACTTAAATTCAGCTCATCCAGCTGCCATCATTTATGATTTATTGCCTTATTTTATGGGTTGGGGCCTTGACTGCTTTATTCTTTAAAAACTGCATGATTTTTTTTTTTTTAATTCTGGCAAAGTGCATGTAAAACTAAGTTTATTTTTGTAACCAACTTTAGAGGGTACAATTTTGTATCATTTTGTTTATTCTTTACATATCACTTTTTATATTTTACATGCAGATCCACCAGTTCCCACCAGCAGTTCCTTGTTTCTGCTCCACTTGGCTCCTGGCAATTTTCATCAATTGATTTTCTTATTCTCAAAATAGTATATAATATCACATATAAAATGCATGGCACTTTTTTTTCTCTGATTCATTTCCCTTAGTGTACTGTTCCCCAGCTACGTCTCCATCGTAATATTTTAGTGCTCTCACTAACCATGATTGCTGGATGTGACTTAAGTTGTATCTCAGAGGTAAAGTGCTTTCCTAGTAGGCACAAGACCCTGAGTTCAGTTCTAGAACTGCCAAATAATATTGCTGAATAATATTACAATGCAGACATACCAATTTTCTATTGTCCATTAATATTGTGTTGTTTTTACCATTGAGTCTCATTCAGTTATAAATACTCATGTGTTAATGAGAACTCATTTGAGCACATGCTTTCAGGTATTTATGGAACTTTTTAGGGGAGGGTTCTGCTTATTTTAGTATTTTATCAAGAAACCACCAAGGTATTTTCCATAGCGAATGCAAGATTTTATATTGTTATCAAAGGGGTCTGGAAACTTTTCTACAATCTTCACATTTTTTTCCTTCATTTCTTAGGTTTATTTTTTTAAAAAAAAATATTGGACAATTATTTGTTCTCAGGACCCAAAACAATGACATTTGTACAGACAAAAGTCACCCCTACTTGTAAGTTATGATATTGAACACACAAGATTTCTGCCAGGGGGTTTTAGCCAGTGACAGGGTAAAACAAATCAGATCTGTAGAGGAAATATAGTTTGTAGGAGGTCAGCTAGACAGTAGAGCTTGATGTTGACTGATCAGTCTCAATAATTTTGTGTGTCCTGGGATGTATACAGTTTCCCTGTAGGTAGGGTTCCTTGCTCTAGGGTGATTCTGAAGGGTATAAAGTGGCAGTGCACTGTAAGAGCCAGAGAAAAGAGGAGGCTGGGCTTTGAACTCAACTGGCTTCTCAAAAACGTCAGTGAGTGCTAAAAAGTGAGTATAAGCAGATCTTCAAAACCACACAAACCAAAACACCTAATGTAATTGTCTTTACTTTCCTTTTTCTTTCTGCACAGAAAAACATTGTGTATTGCCCTGATTTAATCATTACACAGTGTATACTTATGCCAACATATCAAACTGTATGCCATAAGCATGTTCAATTGTTATATTTCAATTAAAAAGAAAACATTTGAAAAATAGAAAAGCCTTAAAAGAACAGACCTGCTAATGATTCAATTATATTCTCTAAGTAATATCTAGTCATTTTGGACTCCAAATAAAATTGTAATGCTATTCAATTAGTGCTATTGATTAAGAGAAAATAGCAGTTGAATCTTATGGAATATTAAGTGTCAAATTTTCCTATAAAATTATAATTGCAGTTTATATTTTATACAATGAACTGTGAGTAGGAACAATCTACAGTATCTTTAAATAGAGTAGGAACAATCTACAGTATCTTTCAGAGAAGAGAATTATAGCAATTTGACAAATTGGGAACCTGAAGCAAGGAGATCACATAACTTATTCATTCTCTGAAATCTCAATGATGGTACTACAGGAACAACTATATTAATATCATTTAATCTGCAGCTATTTTGATTCATATCACTAATTTAAAATCTATGCATTCTATTGTTTAGTATAAAATTTCACAGAAAAATCTTAAAGTCAAATTTATTTATTTATTTGTGTGTATGTATTTTTGAAGCATATCTAAGGCTCCACTGGTCAGTCTAATTCAAGAACATTTGATTCAGTACTATTTTTATTTTTATTTTTTTAAATAAATTTAGCTGTTATATTTAAGTCCAGAATGATTCTGAGTTAATTATTTATATAATCCCATGTAAAATACATTATCACTCTTTTGCATTAAATATGCAATTTTATTCCTATCTTATTTGTGGAAGATGCTATTCTCACTTGAATTAACTTGATAACCTTGTGAAAAATAAATTTGCCAGAGCTGTACTTTGTGATGCATGCCTGTAATGCTAGTGGCTTGGGAGGCTGAAGCAGAAGGATTATGTGTTCAAAGCCAGTCTTGGCAACTTAGTGAGGCCCTAAGAAACTCAGTGAGTCCCTGTCTCTTAATAAAATATTAAAAGAGTCTAGAGATGTGACTCAGTGTTTAAGTTCCTCTGGGTTCAATCACTGGTATAAAAAAAAAATAACAGAGTTGGGCAGCTTATTTTTCCACTGCCCATTTTCTTCCACTGATACATTTCTAGATTTTTTTTAAATCAGGGATTTAACCCAGAGGCACTTAACCACTGGGGCCAAATTACCAGCTCTTTTTAATGTTTTATTTTGAGAGAAGTTCTTGATAAGTTCCTTAGAGCCTCATTGTATTGCTGAGGCTGGTCTCAAACTAGCAATCTTTCTGTCCAGCCTCCTGAGTCTCTGGGATTAAAGGTGTGCATCACCACGTCTGGCCAGGCAATTCTTTAAAACACTTACTGAGGGTTAAAGTAACTATTGTGCTTAAGGTGATAAGATATGCTAATGTCACTAACATGCACCATATGTTATAATTGTAGTTCAAATTTCATTGTTTTGTAAATAAACAATAATTAGCAAGAACAACTAAAAGTAAAATTTTTAAACATTTATAATGTTTCTGTTGCCTATGGATATATATATATATATATATATATATATATATATCACTAAATTTTTCCCTAAGATTTTTTTTTCCTTAAGATTGTTTTCAGTAGATTCTTCAAGTATATGATTAAATATCACTGCTATCATTATGGCCTTCTTGGAAATTAATGAGTTTCTTATAAATATTTTACTGTGGTTAACATCAAATAATGATGAATTATATCACTCATCTCTGAATCTTATTATTTATTTATTCTTGTTGTGCTAAAAGAGAAATTCAGGGCCTTGCACAGGCTAGGCAACTGATCTACCACTTAACTACACCCACAGCTTCATGAATCTTACTGTTCAAATATTGGTAAGTAAAAAATTATTCAAATGTACAATTAAAATAATTTGCTATGTTTATTTGTAAGTCATAAATATGTATACACACACACACACACACATAAATGCATGCATACATGAAATTCCTATATTTTCTTGTGGTAAAGTTTTTTGAGGGTATATAAATAAAAAGTGGAATTGAATATTACATGATACTATTATATATAAAATATGATATGTACACATGTAATATTAGCAAAATATGTAATATATACTACATGTAGTATAATATAATCTAATAAATATCAATGAATTTTATACATTGCATATGTTACATAGTATATCTATTATAAAGCATATATGATAAGTAATGTGATATATGTTATAATACTGAAATGCATACATTTTAAACATTGACTCAAAGCTTTAATAGAATGAGAAAAAATGAAAAATAAATTTTATGAATGTAAACAATGGATTTTAGAAATCAAACAATTAGTAAGCAACAATCTTTCTCGTCTGATGACAGTCAGTCAGTTAGTAGTACTTGATTAAACTTGGGCTTCATTAAACTCTTGAGAATTAACAGCTATCTTCAAATAAGAATTTCAATATACAAAGAGTCTCTAAGGTAGATTGCAGAAAATATAGCAAGGCAACCCACACTGTTAATTTGTGAACAAAATAGGCAAGTTTTCAGTGTGTTAGACACCAAAATAAAGTATAACAAAGGGAAATTTTTGAGATTAATTTTGAAAATTTACTATCATTCTCTCAAGGCTGTAAATGCTATGGCACACATAAAAAAGAAATAAAACTGGTCATAGTAGCACTGATTCAACAATTGTATGTGTCTGTCCTCACACTATTCAGCAACTTAACTCAAGGTTTCTATCAGTGGAAGCCTGGGGTTCAGCTGCCCTCTCTGTAGGAATAAGGAAATGAAATCCTGCTTCCCACTTCCTAATTTCTCTGTTATTCAAAATCCTAATTAGCTAATATTGTTTTTTTTTTTTTTTATCATTCAAGGTAATATTAGAGAAGATGCCAAACTGCTATAACTAGGACAACATTTGTATAAAATTTATTAAAGTTCAACAGAGTTATTATTTCCCATTCATCTATCAAGTAATAACTTTATGGAAATACTGTTTTTGTCATTTTGAAGGAAGAATTAGGAAAACTATTTTTAAACAGGAAGAAGTTCTCCTCCTGAGTTACTGGAAATTATTCTCACTTATTAATCTAAGAAATGTCCTCAAACTATAATTACATGCTTTAGTAAAGTCATCATATTTGCTTTATAAAATTCTGAGTTTAAAATATTAGTAAAATTACATAATATGAAGAATTCAAGTGCATTTCCAGTTCTTTCTGATATGAATCATAATTTTTTTAATCTAAAATTCAAAGGGTAAAATAATTGTCAAATATATGGTATAATATTTTATTTCATCATAGAAAACTCAAAACAGATAAAAAGCCACCATGGTCATTGATTAAAATTCTACTATCTTAAAAAACAAAACAAAACAAAAAAACATTTTAACTTTTTTTTTAAATTATATCCCTCTACTTCTATTTTCCACATATTCCTATGGTACGCTAATTATTATAATTTTAAAATAAATTTATTCTACTACATGCATGTCACAGAGAATGAAAATAAATCAATGTGAAATATTCTCTAAGTGTGAACTCCAGTCCCCTCAGTCATCCTCAGTACTTCACGTTTCTGCTTCTAGGGATCACATTCAGCTCTGTTTGCCCCCAGATTGATTTTGAGCTGAACTGGAGGCCTCCTAGAATCCACAGTTAGAACCAATAGGAAACACTCACAACCACAAACAAACCTTTACTCCCTTTCCATGAAAATGTCCAAGGTCTCTGTCCAGCCAAGGCCAGCTCTGTACCTTGCCAGTTCCCCTTGTTTTGAGGGTGTGGAAAGCTGTTTAGATCTGGGCAAAGCTGGACTGGGATTCTCCCTCTTTTGTGAGAAAGAGGGAACTGGAACACAGGGCCCTTCAAGCTGCAGAGCTGGAACATGGGGACCACACGCTGAGCACATCCTTCTGGCTTTGGGCGTGGTATCCATAGGAGACTGGATACCTCTTGAAGAACACTTCTCCCACAAGCAGGAATAATCAGCTTTGTCTCATGTCCTGCCTCACACTATCAGAGTCCTCGCATGGCTTAAAGTTTCTGCAAGCTGGTATTTATTCATTTAAAGCTCACACATCTATGCATTTCTTCAATCAGTCCTCATCACAATTACTGATCTATTCATTTTAGCTTCATGTAACCTGATATACAAAAGCTTCAGGAGATTTAGCATATGAGTGCAAACTGCCATGTTAGTCCATGGCAGAGCTGGGCTGAACTGGTACCATCTTTTTTTATTTTATTTTATTTTTCCTCTGATTTCTCTCTCCTCTCCATACATACTCTCTTTGGGTGAAGCCTCAGGGGTCACAGACCTGTTGGATGGGTTGTTAGCATTTGCTTATCAACTGTTTTCCCACTGTCCTCCTTTGTGTTGGATAATACAGTGAGCCTGAGCCAATGATGTGGGAAGAAGATTTGGGCTTCTTTACATACTGGCCCCTAAAATGTCCTGTGTGATGTACACACTGCATATAGGGGATCCCAAAGGACATTAAGAGGACTCAATGACTGAACCAAGTTTTTTTTTTTTTTTTAAAAAAAAGGTCTCACAGTGGCCCAGACGGCCTCCTCCAGAGTTCAGGGTTACTGTGGTAGGAAGATCTTCATGGTGGATACCTGGCCAAGGAGAAGAGTCAGGTGCGGACAGGGCCAGTAGCAGGACAAGGCTGGGTGAGAACAGAACTAGCAATGCTTCCATTGCTTGGAGAAGTCCCTTAGAAAATGTGACCAGGAGCTGGTGTACACAGATGCCTGGGAATCATATGGAAAGAACACCCTGTTGTGAGTTATGAGGAAGAGATGATGGCAGAGAAGAGATACATGTCCAGGATTCTGACAGCAGTCTTGAGAAGAACAGATATTGCCCGAGGTCTTCAGGCTCTGCTGTCATTCACCATGGTAAATCATGACAACAAATATTCCTCTAAGCACAGGGGCTCAAGGTAGAGTTTGTCCCCAAGAATGATTTAGGTGCTGCTTTGTGGGATTGCCAGAGATTTCCAAGCATGAGCACAGAGGTAGAGTGTACTCAGTGTTTCATGGGAAAGTGGTCCCTGAGGATGGGGGTATAGACTTGGGGGAGAAATGAGAGAGAGAGGGAAAGAAAGTGCAACTAGACACTTTCACTGGAACCTGAAGTGTGCTTAGCCTGAATTACTTGAACCTGAAGTGTACTTGGAACAGGAAAACATCAATCCTCACCCACATCATGGATATGTAAATTCAGAATGGATTTTCAAAGGAAATAATGAAGAAAATATGAAAAGTTTCTAAAAGGACAATTTTAGTAGTCTCAGTATCATATTTTAACATTTCCTTAAAAATGACAGATTTTATTAAGATTAAATTTATTTTATATAAAAGCATACACATGTACAAAGAGACAGCAGATAAAGACAAGATGAGGCAAAAAGAAACACACAGTATGAGACAGAGAAACTGAAATGATAGGAAATGAGACACTTGAATATGTTAGGTCTGGAATTTAGATTTTTCTATTTCCATTTTTTTATAGTTATGGTATGTCTTCTAACAGATAGGGAAGAACCCAAGGTTTAAAATTAAAGTCTTCTCAGTCTCTCCTAAGATGGTGCTTTCTCTGTGCATGCACAGTGATGTTCTAAATTTCACTATATATGCAAGTGACCTGGAATGTTCTAGATATTAAAAGAGTGAGGAGAAAATAGGAGAGGGGGAGAAAAAATGCAGAGTTAAAAAAAAAAAAGACATGAAGATTCCAAAAGGAATCTCTGTGAAGTGAAAATGATAACTACTTTGTGATGATCATTTATATATATATATATATATATATATATATATATATATATATATATATATATAAACAAACATAGACATATATGTGTATATATGTATGTATACACATATATGTGTGTGTATATGTGTGTGTGTGTATGTATGTATGTATATATATATATAATCATTGCATTCCTTAAACACACATTAATGATATTTCAATAAAGAACAAAAACTAAAATGGCACACAATATTTAAGCTTTATAAGCTTCAATATCTATCTATCCATCTATCTATATCTACATATATATAATATTATTATAAAAATGAAACAAAAAGACAAGCTAAAAGTGTAAGTCTAATCCACCGCCTCTGTTCTTTCTTTCTTTTTTTTTAAAGAGAGAGGGAGAGAGGGAGAGAGGGAGAGAGAGAGAGAGAATTTTAATATTTATTTTTTAGCTATCGGCGGACACAACATCTTTGTATGTGGTAATGAGGATGGAACCCGGGCCGCACGCATGCCAGGTGAGCGCGCTATCGCTTGAGACACATCCCCAGCCCCCCTGTTCTTTCTTTTAGTAAATCATCACAGGGCTCATCTATGAGGGTTCTGTGTTTGGGATTGGGGTCTCTGATAAACTTCATGATTGTGGCATGCTTGCTAGGTAGAAAGTTTCTCTGCAAAGGCACAGAAAGCCTGGCTGCTAGGAAGTTTCTCTGTAAAGACACAAAATGCCTGGCTGCTGGAAAATATTTTTGTAAAGCCATGGGATGCCTCTCTGCTGTAGCAATGTCCCTTATGAAGAAGCTCTGTGTTAGAATCTTCTCAGTCTCAACCTTGATTTTAGGCATATAATTCCTGGGAATAAAGGAACTTGCTTGCTGGGATAACTACAATGTTTCAATAAGCTCCCTTGTTCCTGGATCTGCCCGCTTAAAAGTTACTTTAGTCAATGAATTTCTTGAGAGCTGCACAAAGCTCCTGACTTTGCATATTGTAACTGTGGAATATAACTGCAGAATAAACAATGTTACTGGTACTCTAAGCAATAAAAATGTAATTATGGTCCTAATTACCTAATGTAACCTATCAGTGTAAATAAACATTGTCACTTGGAAAAAAAAGCCATTTTTCTTCCTGCCTCTACATCTTGTTTCTGTGTCCTCTTATTATTTTTCCTAATACTCATTAAGGGTAAATATTTTGTAGGTATATTTACAATTTCTATGGTTTTTAAAATTCAAAAACATGCCATAGAAAATTCCCAACCCCAGATATTATTGTAAAGCAAATTCACTTTGGACTGGAAATCAACTTCTTTTAGTCTGATGAAACAGAACATCCACACACCCTGGGTACATGAGACAGGTTTATTACTTATGGACAGGGAGCAAGGGCATGCAGAAGCTTTGGATTCATTCCAAGCTTGTCCCTGGCAGTCATGAAGGCTCCACACAGAGGATTCAGTTTCATCCAAGTATGCTCCACTTACACCAAAGCTGAAGGACCCCAGGAAGATGTCCACCTTGGGTTTTATGCCCTAGAACCACAACACTCTCTAAATCATTAAAGGACATACTGATTCTAGGAAAACTGGAATAGAAGTTATGTTGTTCCACTTAGTTTCTTCCTGGCTTATGGTGTTACCTTCTCAGTATATTTTGCAGTTGTCCTGAGAACTACAAGGGATAATGTGGGACTGTGAACAGGGTTGTTCCAAGACGACTTGGAGAATGCTCTTGCAGTCACTCCTGAGGTTACATTGGGTTAACTGGGGTTTAAAGATGATGCTAAGACTGCTGATTGGCAGATCATAGAGGGGGAAATATTTTTCTCTTATACACTGGCATACACACTGGTATCTGAATGTCCTACTCTATTTACATGGGCCCTTAAAGCAGAATACAGAGATGCAGCAGAGGACACAGTCAGAGATATAAGGTATGAGAGGTTCTTTTTACATTACTGCTGGAATTGAAGACAGTAAGTATGTGAGCCAATGACACTATTAAACAAAAGGAAAGTTTTAATTGATTAATTTACTATTGTTATTACTGGTAGCAAGGATTGACCCAGGAGCTGTTCACTACTGAACCACATCTGCAGGCCTTTTTATTTGTAGACAGGCTCTAGCTAAGTTGCTTAGTGCTTCACTTATTTTCTGAGACTAGTCTTAAACTTTCATCCTTCTAGCTCAGCCTCCCAAGCCACTGGGATTATAGGCATGCACCACTCTGTCCAGCCAAAGGTATTTATTATTAAATGATACTAAAAATTGTACATATTCATAGGGTATCACACAATATTTGAATACAATGTGCACATTAGCAATCTTCAAATCAGGTTAGGCATACTTGTCTCTCAAATAGCTACCATGTCTTAGGGCAAAACTTCTCAAAATAATTTCCCAGATGTTTTAAAATATAGAATATATGATGATAAATGAGAGAAAAAAGTTTCTACTGTACATTTTCAGAAAACATTGAAATTTATTGTTTACTTTTTAAAAAGACTTAAATAACTACCAACATATATAAAAAGCTGATTCTGAATGGTTTTATGATGTAAATTTTTAAGTTATTAATTGATGTCCTTGAAGAAAATGAAGGGAACCACCTCCCTATGCATATATGTCTTAGTATATGCATCTATGTTTAACAGAACCTATGTTATTAACATTAAATAAAGACATATAAAAGTATTTCTATTAAAATAAGAGCTTCTACTTGGTTGAATCTCATACAAACATTTGATAAACTCAGTCAGTATATTCTAAAGCCAAGGAGATGTAAACCTTTAATCAATGAATCAATCACCTTTACACACATAACAGCAGAAACTCTTACAATTATCATTAAAAACACACTGTGAAACTATAGGTGAGTCCTCATCATGATACTTCAAACTAAAAAATGACCATGTCATGTTATCTTTTTCTGTTGCAATAACCAAATACCCAAGACTGAGTACTTGACAAAGAAATTTAGTGGCCTACAGTTCTGGAGATGCCAGAGTATGGTGCCAGCATCTGCTCAACTCTTTGAGGAATTAAGAGTAGGTGAAATCACAATAGTGGGAGCACATACAGAATAGACCACAGGACAGGACAGGGAGCGAGAGAGCAGAGACACCAGAACACTCTGTAAGACAGCCCAATTTCATGGGAACTGATATACTCCAGACATTACCATTTATCCCTTTAAGCATGACCTCTCAATGACCCAGCCACCTTGTACTTACATCCACACATCAAATTTTCCACCTCCTCCAAAACCTTCACACTGGGTGCAAAGCTTCCAGCACATGGAACATTTTTTTTTTTTTTTGAGGGGGGAGGACTTATGTGTCCAGAGAGGAAGGCATGAAGTAATTAATATTCCTGCAGTTGAATTCTATTACCAACCAAATATGAAAATACAAACTACAATTAAAATACAATTTTCTAAGTCAAATATAAAAGAGTTGAAGCTGATCATTTTCATTTATAGAAAGTACAAAAAATGAAAGTGATCTATGGTATTTAATGTCACATACTGGTCCCTGTTGAATATGATTATGGTAGAGGCACAAAGAGGAATCTTTGAGATGGACAAGATTGTATTTTGATGTAGAAGAAGCTGAAGGCAAAAGTGTATATACTTTATAAAATTTTACTTAGTAATTTATGACTGATTTGTACATAAAGCTGCTTTGATGGTTTATTGGTGATTTAAAAATCATTTGTAACAATAAAAAATTACACCTAATGTATATTATCAAGGTGGACATGAAATATATGAAACAGAGCAGGGGTTTTTAGTGGACAATTGCTTCCCATTCTGTCCATTTCTATATTGTAGGGATTCTGATCTTGGAAATATTATAGAGGAACATTCCTCTGGTGAGCAAACTCCTCGGGAGTAACAAACACTATTTTACTACCCTTAGAATGTCCTGCAGTTTTTTTTACTAGGAACTAGTAAGATAACGAATACATGTGAACCATCTAGCTGTAATGGCAATGCCCTGCTCTGTTCTATAGTCTTATCAGCCTTGACTTTGATCTCAGGCACATAGCTCCTGTGAATAAAGGAACTTGCTTGCTAGATAACCACAATGTTTCACTGAGCTCTGCTGATCCTGGATCTTCCCATCTAACAGTAACTTCAGACAATGGACTTTCTTGAGAGCTGCACAAAGCTCCTAACATTGCATATTGTAACTGTAGAATATAACTGCAGAATAAGCCACTTTACTGATACCATAAACTATAATGTAGTTATGGCAGTAATGACCTAATGTAACCTATTGGTATAAATAAATGCAGCTGCTTGGACGAGCAACTACCTTTCTGCTGCATCTTGTCTCTGTTTCTCTTTTTACTTTCCTTATACTGTATTAAAAATAACTAAATTTACCTGCTAAAGGCAAATATCATTGGAGTACATTAACTTGGAAAATTCTTCAAATACACAGAGCTAAGACATAAACATGAAAGTAGACAAATGAAAAATTCTTTCCACATTTTTAACATGACTAATCTATCAGAAAAACAAGAAAATATGAAATTATGTGAAATCAGTTTGAAATAGTTTTAATTAAGTATAAAATTTACATATAATTTTTCAGAATTATTATTGACAGATCATAACAATCAAGATATATGCATGTGTGCATGTTCATGTTCACAAACACATATAAAACCATACACACACATTTATAACATACGAGGGTATGTGTCTAAACCACCACTCACAAATGATATGACAAATTGTACAAAACCTTATAGAGTACATATTTTACATTTTCCTCATAAATTAGAAATTTAAGATTTTTTTTATACATGCAAACTAGCCTGAATGTGCTGGTGTCTTTGATTATTAGCAAAAAGGGGTTGAAAGCTGGGAAGCACCCAGAGATTATTGCAGCCAAAATTATCAGGAACAATTTGGGATTATTTAAGATACTGGAAAGTGTATAAAAATACAAAAGAGCTCACTAGGACAAGAATTGTTTTGTTGTACTCAGGGGAGGACCTGGGCAAACATGCTGCATTCTCTGGTAATGCCTGTGCAGAATGAGCACCATGGAGCTGCTGGCCTAGAGCATGAGCACCCCCGCTTCCACACACACACACACACACACACACACACACACACACACACACAGCATCAGGGAGTGACAGGATTGCTGCAAGCAATGATTCTAGGGCTTTGTCATTAGAGCACCAGAAAATCTACCAAGATCTTGACATTTTTGGAGCTCCCTTTCCCAGTCATGCAAGTAAGAAAGGCATACTTACAAGGAGTTACAGGATCCAGCTCAGGTATAAGGAGGTACCAATGTACTGGGAGTTTTTACTTTAAAGCTCTGCCCATCTGAATTCACTGGGCTGAAGATGGTAGCCTGGAAGACACTTAGAAGGCATATGGTAACAATGGACTCATCACTGCCCATCCTGTTAACATTGAAAAGCAGCTTACATCCAAAATCACCAAGGAAAACTTCCAAACTGAAAAGTGCCCCTGTCTGGGGACTTTCTTTATGCAGGAGATTTAACAAATTGACCACATCAAGTGCTTAAGAATCAAATTTGTAGGCCTTAACCTGCACCCAGTGAAGAAAATAACAGGTAATAGATAAGACAGAAATTGCCCAGAACTCCAACCACAGTCTGTGACAGGAAGATGATTCCTACAGCCTCATCACCGGCTGCCATCCTGCCAGTTCCCAGAGGGTCCTGCAGGGGAATGGGAGTTCTGGGCTATCTGTGTCCTGTCAACCAAAATCCAACATTGCCCTCTCTCAAGTGGGAATTGCAAAATTGAACTTAAGGTTTCATTCTCACTAGCAGGTTTCATGATGCTTTAATTAAGAATTAAACCACAAAATGTGTAAAAATCCCTGCTCTAAATGCAGCACATGGTGATTTTTTAATCTTCTCAACATGAAGCAGGGGCTGAGATTACTTTCATGATTACAAGGAGAATTTGGGTACACAGAGGTTAAGTCTCAAAGTCTTACTCTGATTAGGTGCAGAGAGGGGTTTTGAAATTGTCAGTGTTTAAAGAGAGGGTGCCATGAACCACCATGTTTCCCTAAAGCTAGTAAGTGGAGTTCTTCTATTAATCAAGTTCTGTTTTTTTTTTCTATTTGTTTTTCTATATTCCTCCTATCTTCTAAACTAGTAGTATTTTGGAATTTCTTATTGGAAAAAAAGTTTCCCATTGATTATAAATATTTATTCTACATGTGTAATGGTTAATTTGAATTGTCAGCTTCATCAGATTAAGAGATACCTAGGATTAAGAGGATTATGGGTATGTCTATGTGTCTAGAAATGGTTGGCATGTGGGATAGCCAACTGAAATGGAGACCCTCCCTAAGAATGGGCTGCACCAAATATGATGATGACTTGGATGGAATAAAAGTTGGAAGAACAAGGAAGCAGCAGCAGATGCATGGTTGACTTTTTCTTGAATGGGTTCTTGATTGCTGCTACCATCATCTGAGGATATCAGACTCTTGCTTCTTTACTCTTCCAAAGGTGATTCTCCAGAAACCTTTGGTTTCAAACTAGAGTAGCACTGCTAATCTCTCTTGTTCAGGCCCAGGCTTCAACCTCTTGGACTTTGCATCTACTGATTCTTCCTTCCAGCTGTCTGACCTGCAGATGGCCATTGTTGACTATCCACCTTCCAGTAATATAAGCCAATCTTATAAATTATCCTTTTATAATTGTACTTCCTGTTGATTCTGTTCTTCTAGAGAACCCTGACTAATACAATATGCAATGTCAATTATATAAAGGAACATTTAAATATTTTAATAACTGCAAATGCATTGAGTTGGAACTATAGCTCTGAGGTACATGTCCCATGGTGAGTTATGTGCAATGAGACAGGACTGGTTCCACATCTGTAGAGCTACACCCTGACTCATTTATTGTGTGTTAGGAAAACAAGTGCTATCACAGTAATTGTGCCACATTCCCAGGTTATATCCTCAGCTTTGGAACATAAAACATGAAAGACTGTATGGCAGAAGCAAATATTCACTGATTTAAGAAGATAAAAATGTGAGTTAATTAATACCTAAGTAAATTTGTTTCAAGGAAGCAAGGTTAGTGAATGATATTTATAACAGGAGACATTCATGCAAACTGACACATGTGTGGCATTTGAAAGTTGAAATACTAGGATTTTTTCAGTCATCTGAATCCATATATTTCATAGAATTTGTTGTTTAGAGAAATTTAGGTGATGCTAGTTGTTCACTTTGAAAGTCACTGAATTCATCTGCACAAATATGGGTTAATTAATTGGACTCATTTGCATAATTGGATGTCAATTCATATCATAATTTTGTGAATAAATATGCTCTACCAATATTTACCTCTTACTGACAGGAGGGAGAAACAAAACAATATCCATAAAAAATGTAGAAAAATTCTCACTCACCAATGACAGCAACAGGATAAGATGGTTTGACCTGCTTAAGCCAACATATCTGTAACTCTAAGATGTGCCAGGGCTGCTAACATTAATTCTGCAGCAAGTATGATGGGTGAACACAGTACAAAAACCCTTTCAATTATTATAAATCCCTCCAATCCTGCAAGGACACTATTTACAATATGTCACCTTAACAAATGCTGTGAGATTTATCATACAGGTGAAAACCTGTGGTATAAATGCAGGTATGTTTTGTGTAGTAACAGTAAACTGGTATTAGATTGAAGTGGTACTAAATAAGAACATGGGGAATAGGGGGATTGGGAAATTTGATTGTGCAAATCCTATAATGTAGAGGACACAGACAAAGTTCATTAAGTATCCAGGAAAAGCTCATTGGCATGACTAGGTGAAGGCACACATGGGTAAAAAGCCAAGGAACATAAAGACATAGGGCCCAGAAGGTACAAGATACATGGGGTACATGGTTTCACAGGAATTGAGGTGGTCCTGAGGATGAAGAGTGAACATGAAAAATGTTGAAGCTCACCGGATTGAAAAAATTGTAGAAGATTCAATGCCTCAGAGGCATTCATACATACGTGTGGTGAGAAGTTGTGAATAAAGCTGGGGTATCAGGTCTTGGATTAAGTACTTGTCCAAAACAGGCCCAGAATATGACAAAGAGGTGTATCTAGAGAGACACAATGTTTCTTGGAAGAGACAAATGACAAGAGTATTGGGGGGGGGGGGAGACAAAGTAGGTAGAGAGCTAAGGAGGCCGTGATGGCCCAAAGTGCAAGAGAAACACCAGGAAAAGCAAACTAAAAGATGTACACTTCTAGATATTAAGACTAAGTATGAGTCTTTACAACCATGTGGTATAACTAAAGGACACAAAACAATACCAGTGGAAAAAAGGAAAAGTGTCTTGATTTAAAACCAGGCACACAGGAAAGAAGTGATATAAAGAGGCATGCAACCAGAAGAAAGGTGGAGGATGGTGGGGTTGGTGACAATCAGTTTGGAGTTTGATCTTGGACATTTGGTTGTGTAGGACCCAGGAGCTATGGGGATGGACTGAGGTAATGGAATTGAAAGCAAATAAAAAAGAAGAGAACTGATAATGGGTCTTGGGGTAATGGGAGGAAGAAGGACAGTTCTGAGGTCCCTAGGATAGGCACCACAGAAAAATGAACATTAAATGTCAGGACACAGTTGTGCATGTGAGAGTTGGGATGTGGACTGTCTTCATGGCTGTGAGGGATGGGTGGAAGTTCAGTGTGAAGGCTGCAGCTCAGAATGAAGAACCAAGCATGCTTGAAAATAGGGTATGTGCAGACTCAGTCCTGCTCTGCTGAGGTGTGACCGACAAATACATTTGTACACATACATGGTGTACAACACATGGAGCTTTCATAAGTAGATATTGTAAACTGCTTACCAGAGCCTCTTAATTAACATATCTATCACTTAAGATGTATGTGTGGTGAGGATATTTAAGATCTCACAGCAAATATCAAGTATACAAAAATGTATTATTAACTTCATTCTCCATGTTATACAGCAGATCCCCCAAATTTATCGATGTTAGAATGGAATTTTGTGCACTTTAAACAACCTCCCTGTGTCCCTCACTACCCACCTCTTTACAACCACCATTCCACTCTATTTCTATGAAGTTGATTTATTAGATGTCACATAAGAGAGATCAAACTGTAATCTTGTCTGATTTATGTCACAATACTGTCCTCAGTGTTCACTTACATCAGCACAGGGACAAAATTTACCTATTTAGAAGGCTCAATAACATTCCATTGAACGTTAGTGGACATTCCACATCACCTACACACAGTCATCCACTGGTGGACGCTATGTCTTTCCTTGCTTCTGTCTTGCTTGTTGTGAACAGTACTGCAAGAAACATGGAGATGCAGATGTCTCTGTGAGAGATAAATTATTTTCTTTTAGATGCATTCCAGGGAGGGGGATTGCTGTATCACGTGTAAGTTTTACTCTCAATTTTCCAAGGCACCTTTATGTAGTTTTCCATGGTGGGTGTGTCGATTTACATAATCTCACAAATAACCTGCCCAAGGTTCTCTTTGCTCCATATTACTGCCAATACTTGTTATCTCTGGTATTTTTAATATTAACCCGCCCAAAATAGTGAGGTAATATCTCCTCATATTTTTGAGCATTTTACTGATTAGTGTCACTATGAGCATATTTAATATATCTACTGAGCACTTTGTCTTTTTTGAAAATATATTTACTCAAGTACTTGACCAAATTTTTGAAAACAAATTTTACTGTGCATTTTAAGGTAAACAAAACAATACCATAAGATAGAGTGAAATTGTCACTAGAATTGAACAACAAACTCATTTATCTCTTATCTCAAATAGATACATATATTCCCCCATGTCAAGAACAGTCATGATCTAATCATGCAACAAAACTCCTAACTGGAATACAGTACCTTTAACATAGTCAATATATCATATACAAGATTTTCTGAATTGTTCACCCTGAGTATTTACTATTTGGTGTGTTTTTACCTACAGCCATGGGTAGGTAGATTTTTATATGGATTTCATGTGGAGCCAATTTCTACGAAATTGATGTCTCCAGGAAAGTCAAGTCTTCCCAAGTTTATGTGCCAACTTGACTATTCTCAAAATGTGAATGTTTGAGCAGTACCCTAGGCAGCTCCATATGCCCAGGGAGTCATATGTGACCTGAAGGCAGGAATAAAAAAATGCATAGGGAGAGAAATCTCTAATAGTAGGAATGTTTGAAGAAGCACTCAAATCCCAGAGCTGGGATTAAGCTGTCACAAGACTTTCTATCACAAGAAAGTTTCTCCATGGTTTCTGCCTGGGTATGTTGTCCCCTGTTTGCAGTCTAAACCTACAACCTTATTTCTCCCCCTGCATATGTCTAGTGACTTCCCATTCTCCTGAGTACCAGTATGCTATGTTTATCAGAAATAGTTGTATGAAGCAAATTTAGTCTATGCTGAGGTTGGTCTTTAGGTTTTCTGCAAAGGAATTTCTAGTTCTTTCTTTTCTGGGTTGAGTTCACTGCTGCCTATGCCTTTATGTCCATTTTCATAAAATTTTGAAAGTGTTGACCCTGTTATAGAAATGCATTACCTTCCCATTGGATGTGGTGTGTCTCCCAAGGTTTTTCTATTGGAAGCCTGATGTCCAGTGTTGCAGTGTTAAGAGGTGATGGGGCCCTTATGAGGCAAGGCCTGTTGGAGGTGACAGGCCTTTGAGAAGTTTGCCAATTGAAGTGATCAAGATAATTCTTTTGGGCCCCTGGCTAATTCTGAAAGGGGTGTTATAAAAGACAGAACTTCCCCTAGTCTACTCTTTACCTTCCAAACTCACATGTGATTTCTCTCACATACATTTCTACAATGATGCCAGTCACCCCCTTATGACAGCACAGGGCCACTCAGGAATTGAGCCCATGTGGGTGGCATACTTGTGAGGGCTCAAAACTATGAAATAATGTTCTTCTTTCTGTAAAGTACCCAGTCTCCTGGGTTTTGTCATAGAAGAAGACAACAGGCTAATACACAAGCCTTTCTGCTATATTCAAGTGAGATGAGAAGACTCTTGCCTCTTGAGTAGGAGGTCCCAATTCCATACTCCCTCCATGATTCTGATTTCAGCTTCCTCACATCATATTTTATTTCACTTTGATCTACATTCTTATTCTGTATTTTTAAACAATAAAGTTTGGGGCACAGCTGTCCCAATGTCAATATGAACACACAGAACCTAGACCTTTTACCAATCCTACAAGCACAATCTGGAGATAAGGCAGTGATACATTACAGGGCACAATGACTGTGACATGGTCATAAGAATGCAACAAATTTCCTGGGCACAGTGGTTCACACCTGTAATCCCCACAACTCAGGAGGCTGAGGCAGAAGGATCATGAATTTGAACACAGGCTCAGCAACTCAGTGAGGCCCCAAGAAACTCAGTGAGACACTGTTTAAGTAAAATACAAAATAGAGTTTGGTGTGTTGTTCAGAGGCTAAGTACCCCTGAGTTCAATCTACGGTTAAAAAAAAGGTGGGGGGGGGCAAGTTTAGAGTTGGCTTTAGCTTTAAGTCATGATGATGTATTTCAGAAAAGAATTATCCAGGATGTTGGCAATCAATATTCATCATGGATGAAGCATGGAATGATTAATGAAACCCCTCAATGGCCCATCCATCACTTCTCTTTTGAAGTCTGTACAATTGGCTTTAAGGGCCTCTCTCCATGTAGGTTGAAGACTTCAGGCACAGTATTTTCCTTGGATCTCCAAAACCTTTGATGTGTTGGGTGTTGTTCTTCCCTTGCTGAAGTCTCAAATCCCTCTGCACTAAAATGTTTTCTTAAAGTTGATGTTATCCAAGGCTCTTCATTAGCATAAACCACCTTGAACCAACAGTCCATAACAAAAACAGCAAATTCATTCTCCTATGTTTGCATACATGGGAAATGAAGAGAATTATCTTTGAACAAAGCCCATCATTTTCTTTCAAAAGTAAAAGGACACTAAAAAAAAAAAAATGTTCTTTGTTTGGGCCACTATTGTCCTGGAACATTTAAAATCCTTATGTGCCTTAATGCTGCCATAAAATCACATACAAACCACGCCCCCATCTTTAAAGTACAAGCCATGTGGTTGCTATCATGTTTTGGGGCTGCAGCAGGAATATTTTATGATTGGGGAGTGCCATTCCTGAGAGATGGATTCTATTGGTTTATTGTTTATTCAGCCTTTGAATGTACCACATGTCCAGTTTCTTCGTACAACTTTTTGATATTTTTGGTTGAAAATTAGATCTATAAATATATTAATATGGCAGCCCTTCAGTCTCAGAATGAATTCCTACATCTCCAGGTTTCTGTTTATATTCACTTTTTTTTTGAGGGGTGTACCAGAAATTGAATTCATGGGCACTCAAACTCTGAGCCACATTCCCAACCTTATTTATATTTCATTTAGAGGCAGGGTCTCACGGAGTTGCTTAGCCCCTCACCCTTGCTGAGGCTGGCTTTGAATCATTATCCTCCAGCCTCAGCCTCCCAAGACAATGGGATTTCAGGTATGGTCACTGCACCTGGCTCTATTCATATTCTGAATACCAGAATTACCTCTTTGCTTTATCAACTATTTTTCCCCATGTTACATTTTTAAATGGTTGCAGTATTTCTAACTTTTCTCCAAGAACTGGATGGCAGTTCCTAAAGATTTTGCTTTCTCTATGTGATCATTTCATGAGAGAAGAAAGAAGAAAAGTGCAACTTGACAAATAAAAAAATAACAACAAAGATGTAATTTTAGATTTGTAATAAATATCTTTTTAGATCTAAAATGTCTGTTATCACCATCAGTCCTAGCTGGTGACCTAATGCTGGCTTCACAAAATCTGACTATTAAAAAATTAAGAAACCAACAAAGAAAGCATACAAACACACAAAAGTACCATCTCAAAATCTGTGATGGCTCTCTGACCTTAAAGGTTCATGGGAAGAGAGAGAGGCACTGAAATTGTTTATTCTTATATAGGAGACATACAAGGGAAGATTCCACAAAACATTCTATCCCCCAAATGGCAAAGGAGTAAGATTATAAAGGAACAGATGAGTGCAACTCAACCTCAATGGATAACACCTAATTCTGGAGCCACACCTTGTTTTCCGAGCTAGGGTAATACCCAAATTACTGTGACCTGGCACTACTGTGCCAGACTAAAGACAATATGTTCAGAACCTGGTGCATCAGGACTGAAAGGGATCTTGTATCCAGGGCAGCTCCTGACATATTTCCCTTTTCTTAAAATTAAAAAAAAAAAAGGCAACTGGGAATTTATGTTGTAATCACTAGACTCTTGTTCTGAGAAGACCATGACCTACTCTTGAGATATAAATAAAATTAGTAGAAAACATATCATCTCAATAATATACTATATAGAATGTTTCAGCATATTTAGGATTAAGGTCATTTAATTAGCTTTGGAAGATCCAGGTTATTATGATTACTCTGCCAAAAACTCATCAGAAAATTTTTAATCTTTTCCCAATTTTATTTGGAAGCATTCTGTTTGGCCATAGTAACACAGACATTTTTATTTGGCATAGCATTTAAGCCTTCCCGCAAATCCTAGAGCAGAGGGGTCATTTGCATTACTCATTACAGTGGCTTCTAGAACATTTAACTTAGTTTCAATCCTTCCATTAGCACTTACCTGACTATGAAGGTTCTTGGAAGTAATTTAAGTCAAATTATTAAGAAAATTTACATGTTATAAGTTTTAAAACATAGCCACAGAAGATGTAGTATAGGAACAATGAATATTTTAAGTAGTCACTTCATTGATCATGAGATTAAGAACTTGCCTAGGTCTGGTTAATTGGCATGCACCTGTTTCAAGGCCTGAATTTTAACTTCAGCATGCTAGCTGGCAACAGGACAAAGAGACATTGATGAGGATCAATGTCCTTTTCATCCTACTATAAAAAGTGATACAATTAGGCAAGTTGTACCTTTTATAGGTTACAGATGGTTATTTAACCATCTTTCCAATTCTCACATTTAAGGAGTCTTTTAGTTCTGTCAGTAATGTAAACACTCTGAAGGTAGAAGTCAAACATCAAAACATCCTTTTGAGTGCTGTCTCACTGAAAATTCAGGTTTCTAAGAGTTATGTCATCTTCATGTCATTGTAGGAGACCATTTCTAGACACCTTATGTTATATTGACAATACATAGGCCAAACCTATCCATTTAGAAAATGTGCCAATTTCTATTACAGAATTATTAGGGCAATAATACATTGTTGGATATTTTATGTAAATAACTGGCCTATATAGAAAATTTCTATTTCAACTATCTTTCTATTTTGACAATTATATATATATATATATATATATATATATATATAGAGAGAGAGAGAGAGAGAGAGAGAGAGAGTCTTAATTTGTAAGGATCAGCATAATTGGCTTGTTTAGGGTTATCATATACTGTCTTTTTCTCAAAAGATACTGCCAGACAGCCTGATTACCATAAGATCAACATATAGCTATAACTGACGATTACAATCAGTAAAATTCATATAGTTGCATGCCTAGACTTTCCAGTCTTCACTGCAAGGAACATCAAAGGTGGACCTGAGGGGCTGTGTTTGTGGGTCAGTGGTAGAGCACTTGCTTAGCATGTACAAGGCACTGGGTTCAATTCTTAGCACCACACAAAGATAAATAAAATAAAAGTATTGTGTCCAACTACAATGTGTGTGTGTGTGTGTGTGTGTGTGTATTTTTCTTTGAGGGTGGACTTGAGAAATGGGTCCATGGATGTTTGTTCATAATTTTTACTTACCTGACAAGCCCATGAAGCTGCATGGCTGTAAACTATGCAGCTGGAAATTTATCTTCCTGTGTGAGGTTTTTCAACCTTTCCACAATGACCAGTTTAAACTCTTTTGAAATTTGATTTAACTTACTAATCATGTTCAGAAGAAGTAAGACTCCCAATATCACAATTAAGAAAAATTTAAAAAATATTTTGTAACATCTATTATGTGCCATGGGGTTCTCTTTTCCCATCTTTTTATTTAATAAAAATTGAGTAGAGGCTTGGCATAAGCCATAGTATCATTAGTTTTAAGTTATACAGGCAATGTTTAATGTAGTACAAGTATTTAAATAATAAGAAAAGATTTATTATCTCTAGGTGGTTGTGAAACTTGACAGAAGTTATTTAATGGGAACAAGGTAAATAGAAACTTACCCTTTACTAAATGTATGACTTGATTTTGACTTTAACAGAATTACCAAAAATAAAGAATACAATAAGTTGTATATAAATATTTGCAGGCTGAAATTAGCTCTAGATTAACTTAAATATTTATCTTAATTTGGAAAGAAGCAAGAGACAAGAGATATTAATGTAGTATTGGTGGTCTTTACTAGGGACATGAGAAATATATAGACATCTATCCAAAATAGGAAGTACATATGTTAAAAAAGCCTAGAGAAGATATTTTGTTTATTACAATTAATAAAGAATGAAATAGAGAAATGAACAGTCTTTTATCTATGAATCCATGAAAAACTGGCATTATGGTTATCAACTTAGTGCTGACCTAAGTAGGGGGAATTAGTATCTCAAATGTTAATGGGTAAAAACAAGTCCACAATGTGGTTTAAGACAGTGATCTAATTTAGAATTTATGACATTGAGCTAGCAATAACATTTTTAGGGATCTATTACAAATAATCTTTGTGCATTAAAAAAAAACAGTTGTATGAACACCCTTAATACCTTATTTAATGTAGTAAAATTAGCTAATAATTATGTATAATTATGGTTTTATTAATTTTAAAATATCAATGTATGTAGGACATTGTCAGATATTATTATAGTTGAGAAAAGGTCTATTATGTTAGCTTTTTTATTGAAATATGCTATTGACTATTGAGCTGATTTATTTATGGCTGTTTGTCTAATATTTTAGGCATAATTATTTTCAGACTTTTTTTTTTCCTTTCTTTTTCAGTAATAAACTGTTGCCAGGTGCTTGAAGTAAGGCCCTGTTTTAATGTTAAGGGGGTTTCAAAATCTGTAACTTAGGAGCAAACATTTTACCCAGGAAATTTATTTCTCTTGGAGCTATGACTACCATTTTAATCTCTGCATTTGTCTTTCTGTTTCTTCATTTGGGCTGCATTTAACTATGCTGTAACATCTAAACTTGGCTAGAATTATGTTAACCTTTGTAAATCCCTTGGAATATCTAGGACTAACTGGAGATAAACACATCTTTTCAAATGGGTGGCCCCCTATAAGTTGAAGGTACTGTATTATCTTTTTAAAGTCTCTCTATGAAAAATAGTAAATTTTTCTAAAGACTTACTAAAATTATGATTTTTTAAAAACTCTTTAAAATTTTTTTTTTAGTTGTAGTTGCACACAAAATATTTCTATTTTTATGTGTTGCCGAAGACTGAACCCAGTGCCTCACATGTGTGAGGCAGGCACTCTACCATTGAGCTACAGTCCCAGCCCCTAAAATTATATTTCAGGCATTTTGTTTATCTGTTAGATACCAATCTATCCTGGAGAACTGTCTGCTCCAAACTGTCAGGCTTGTCCCTATTCTGTGTTAGTGGAACATGGTTAAGATAAATCTCCTTTAAAACTGTTTTTAAGATGGCCTTCTTTTCATTGTTTAGCCAAGTACTAGCATATTTCTCTAGGTAAGATTAGACATCTGGCATACATTCTGAAACCCTACAGTACATTTATTTGGACCTTTTAAAAAATCTCTCTCAATTTGTTTTGGTCTATATTAAGTTTTAGAGGTTCCTTCAATCTTTCAATTTTTTAAGCCCTTCTTTGATGATAGTAGTTGAGGCTAGATATGAAAATTAGATACTTTTTATTGATTATTGTAATTTCCCAGAATATAGACTAGCTGATTCATCCTAACAATTTAAGTAGAACCCCCCAATCTCTGAGAGAATGTCTTAAAATATCTCTATATCTCAGAATATTATCCTTTAAGTAGGTGTCATGTACAACATTAATTTGGAGAACACTAATCCTTATAACCTCTTATAATTACTATAGTACCTCTGCAACTTTTCTTAATAAAACAGCTATCAAAAGTTTCTAAGAACCTGGTGAGGGATAAAAATCAGATTTTTTTTTTTTTTTTTTTAAGCTTGAGAACACATTAGG